>NC_069502.1:100737509-100975009 GCF_027579735.1 Bombina bombina | reverse complement strand
TGTTTCACAAGGGTACAGAATAGGTTTCAAGGTAAGACCACCTGTGAGAAGATTTTTTCTTTCACGTATTCCAGTAAACCCAGTGAAGGCTCAAGCATTTCTGAAATGTGTTTCAGATCTGGAGTTAGCTGGGGTAATTATGCCAGTTCCAGTTCTGGAACGGGGCCTGGGGTTTTATTCAAATCTGTTCATTGTTCCAAAGAAAGAGAATTCTTTCAGACCAGTTCTGGATCTAAAAATATTGAATCGTTATGTAAGGATACCAACATTCAAGATGGTGACTATAAGGACTATTCTGCCTTTTGTTCAGCAAGGGCATTATATGTCCACAATAGACTTACAGGATGCATCTCTTCATATTCCAATTCATCTGGATCACTATCAGTTCCTGAGATTCTCTTTTCTAGACAAGCATTACCAGTTTGTTGCTCTTCCTTTTGGTCTAGCTACAGCCCCTAGGATCTTTTTGAAGGTTCTCGGTGCCCTTCTCTCTGTAATCAGGGAGCAGGGTATTGCGGTATTTCCTTATTTGGACGATATCTTGGTACTTGCTCAGTCTTTACATTCTGCAGAATCTCACACGAATCAACTTGTGTTGTTTCTTCAAAGACATGGTTGGAGGATTAAATTACTTTCCTGGAAAGTTTTGTTCCTTTTGGCCATCTCTTCTGCTAGAAGAGTTTCTGAATTATCTGCTTTTTCTTGTGAATCTCCTTTGCGGACTTCATTTAAATTTTTACCTAAAGTTGTGAATTCTAACAACATTAGTAGAGAAATTGTTGTTCCTTGATTATGTCCTAAACCTAAGAATTCTCTGGAGAAATCTTTACATTCTTTGGATGTAGTTAGAGCTTTGAAATATTATGTTGAAGCAACTAAAGATTTCAGGAAGACTTCTAGTCTATTTGTTATCTTTTCTGGTTCTAGGAAAGGTCAGAAGGCTTCTGCCATTTCTTTGGCGTCTTGGTTAAAGTCTTTGATTCATCATGCTTATGTGGAGTCGGGTAAATTCCCGCCTCAAAGGATTACGGCTCATTCTACTAGATCAGTTTCTACTTCCTGGGCTTTTAGGAATGAAGCTTCCGTTGATCATATTTGCAAAGCAGCAACTTGGTCTTCTTTGCATACTTTTACTAAATTCTACCATTTTGATGTTTTCTCTTCTTCTGAAGCAGTTTTTGGTAGAAAAGTACTTCAGGCAGCCGTTTCAGTTTGATTCTTCTGCTTATAATTTCAGTTTTTTTCATTATAAGATTAAAACTTTTTGATTTGGGTTGTGTATTATTTTTTCAGCGGAATTGGCTGTCTTTATTTTATCCCTCCCTCTCTAGTGACTCTTGCGTGGAAGTTCCACATCTTGGGTATCTGCTATCCCATACGTCACTAGCTCATGGACTCTTGCTAATTACACGAAAGAAAACATAATTTATGTGAGAACTTACCTGATAAATTAATTTCTTTCATTTTAGCAAGAGTCCATGAGGCCCACCCTTTTTTGTGGTGGTTATGATTTTTTTGTATAAAGCACAATTATTCCAATTCCTTATTTTTTTGAAGCTTTCGCTCCTTTTTTATCGCCCCACTTCTTGGCTATTCGTTAAACTGAATTGTGGGTGTGGTGAGGGGTGTATTTATAGGCATTTTGAGGTTTGGGAAACTTTGCCCCTCCTGGTAGGAATGTATATCCCATATGTCACTAGCTCATGGACTCTTGCTAATTTGAAAGAAATGAATTTATCAGGTAAGTTCTTACATAAATTTTGTTTTCTTCTTGCGGCAGTCGGCAGATCAGGTAGGGAATCCAATCTGCACCCTTAAAATATACATACACAAAGCAAATCCAGTAAAATTGTGCACTCACAATAAATTACCTCAATGGAATGAGGTAACAATAGCGCATAAAAACACCACATCAGGATAAAAGGCAAAGTGGAGAAGAACTTTCTCTGGTGTGAGAGGTGTCAAATACGGACATCTACTGTTTGGTCTTCTTCATCAGAGGCTGCCTTTTATCCTGATGTAATCCCATCAAAAAGCAGAAATACTAACCAGAATGGGAGTTACTACTACTGTGAGAGCACAACGTTTCCACAATGGTCGATGAAGGAAAGCCCCCACAGACTCAGATGTTTGATTTGAGACATTTGGCACAAAATTGGCTGACACCAGAGACACAGGCACCAGAACAAATTTTGGAAAAACTCGTACTTGACCGTTGTTAGCGGGAACTGCCCAGAGGGTTCTGTGAATGGGTTGCACATAGTAACCCCACTACTTATAATACCATGGTGACACAAGTCGAGAGATACCTATCTGCCAAAGACCTTGTCAAAGTTTCTCCTGGGGTATCTAAGACTGGTGGTGGGCCCTACCAGACAACTAAACAATTTGCTAAGTCCCAAAGATATAGGGCTAAGATGGAGGATGAGAGAGACCAGCCTGGAATGAGTCCTCGTCTCTGAGACTTTGAGATCCATGATGACCCAAAACAGATCGATTTCAGGAAAACCTCGGCAACCTGTTTTGAATGTGGAGAGAAAGGACATGTGAAGGCAAGGTGCCCTTTATCTCCCAGAACCCATGCAATGCGGACTTGGGAAGGACCCAAAGGATTTTTGTGGACTCATATGCTTTTCAGGCATGGGGAAAGTGTGCAACTTTTCTGAATAACTGCTCTTGTCAATGGATCTAAAACTATTGCTTTAGTGGATTCTGGTAGTGCATTAACATTGGTGTCAGGGAACCTAATTCAGAAATCTCATTTAAAAAAAAATGATGCAGTCGGGGTACTTTGTATACATGGGTGCACTATGAATTATCCTATGGTCAGGATAGAAGTAACTACGTTAGACAAGAGGGAAAATGATGTGGCCGTGGTTGTGCCAAAATTGCCCTATCCTTTAGTTATAGGCAGAACTTATCCTGGGTTTCAAGTGTTGATACAATCCCAGGTGTCTTTGAGAGAAGTCAAGCCTGAAGTGGTTACTGAAAGTCCCCATGATGTATTTCCATTTACTCATTCTGCCTTATTTTTAGAAAACCCAAAACTCGGCAAATCTCGGCGAGAACGCTAAGAAAATAAGGATAGGTTTAATAAAGTCTTATGTGAGGCCTTGTGGAATGGGTGGGGGAAACGGTGTAATAAATGGGTAGCTACTCAGGTTACAGAAGAGGAGCTAACAAGAGGTCAAAAGGTACCTGAAACTGAGCAAGGGAATGAACCTGTGTATAATGTCCTCAGGCAGGATGATGCTTCAAGTAGTTCTTTCGGGCCCAATCAGGCAAATGATCCCTCACTGCAAAATGTCCAAAGTCGGGTAGTAGAAGTAAATGGGGTACCAGTGGGTGGTTAACATAGAAATAATTTACCCTGTTTTATCCATAAAAATGACCTTCTTTATCAAGTGACCAAGGAAGAGGGGCAAGCGGTTGAACAATAAGTGGTACCCTCATCTCACACCCAAAAAGTACTGGATTTAGCACACTCACATCATTTGGGAAGACATCTGGGGGTTGAAAAAACAGGTACTAAAATGGTTCTATTGGACAATGGTTTATAAGGGTGTAAAAAGGTTTTGTGCCTCTTGTCCTGAGTGTCAACTAACAGTCCCAAAACCTAAACCAAGCGCACCACTGGTACCGCTCCCAATTATTAATACTTCGTTTGGCAGGATTGGTATGGATCTAGTGGGTCCATTAGAAAAATCTGCTAGGGGTCACCAATATATTTTGGTAATACTTGATTATGCCACCCATTATCCTGAAGCTATACCCTTACATCAGGCAACTACCAAAAACATAGTAAAAGAGTTAGGTCAGGTGTTTTCACGAGTAGGCATCCCAAAAGAAATACTGACTGATCAAGGTACTCCTTTTGTTTCCCGACTTATGAAGAAGATGTACCAGCTGTTAAAGATTCAAACATTAAGAACCTTGATTTATCACCCACAGACTGATAGTCTTGTGGAGAGTTTTAATCGAACCCTTAAAGCAATGTTGAGAAAAGTGGTTAGTAAGAATGGAAGGGACTGGGACTTGCTTCTTCCTTACTTATTGTTTGCAATTCGAGAGGTTCACCAAAGTTCCACTGGTTATTCTCCATTCTATTATACGGCAAACATCCTCGGGGTTTACTGGATGTTTTAAAGAAGTTTGGGAAGAACAGGGAGTTCCAGGGTCTACAGTGGTTCAACATTTGGATAAGATGAGGTTATAAGAAGCTCACGTTATACCCTTGGTTCGCCAGCATATGGAAAAAGCTCAAGGGGCCCAGAAGTTTAATTATGACTGGAGTGCTACTTTTAGGCAATTTCAGCCATGATGGTCTTAGTGCCCACAGCAGAGAGTAAACTATTGGCACATTGGCAGGGCCCCTATGAAGTCCTAGAAAAGGTAGGACCTGTAAATTATAAGATTAGTCAGCCAGGACACAGAAAAAAAGAACAGATTTTTCATATGAATCTCCTCAAAGAATGGAAAGAGAGGGAGTCTTGTGTAGCATTAGACGATAGTCTCAGAGAGGTTTCCCTATGTCCAAACCAGGTGGTTAAAATTGCCATGAATATTTCTCCTGAGTAAACTGAAGAGGCAAGGGAAATGATAGAAATAAACACAGATGTTTTTTTCTACTAAACAAGGCAGAATCCAGGAGATTTTCCATGATATTATAACGTATCCGGGGGCAACTGTAAATGTAAAACCCTATAGAATCCCAGAGGCAAAACGAGAGGCAGTCAGATTAGAGATAAAGAAAATGCAAGACCTAAATGTAATTAAGGAATCTCATAGTAACTAGTCCAGTCCAATTGTTCTGGTGCCAAAACCAGATGGATCAATTCGGTTCTGCAATGACTTTAGGAAACTTAATTCAGTTTAACAGTTTGATGCATATCCCATGCCCCATGTTGATGAGCTGGTAGAAAGACTAGCAAGGGCTCGGTTCCTCACCACATTAGACCTCACAAAGGGGTACTGGCAAATACCCCTAACAGAAGAGGCTAGAAAAAAAACAGCCTTTTCTACACCAGATTGTTTTTTTCAGTACAGAGTTATGCCTTTTGGGCTCCATGGGGCCCTGCTACATTTCAGCAGCTTATGAATAAACTACACAGACCTCATGCTCGATATGCTTCTGCCTACTTGGATGATGTTGTGATTCATAGCCAGGATTGGGAATTCCATCTTCAGAAGGTAGAAGCAGTACTGAAAACACTCTAGAAAGCAGGGTTAACTGCCAATTTCATATTGATAAATTGAAAGAAGGACGTGAAGCTAAAGTGAAGCTAAAAATAGGAAATTGCAAAGAGACTGGTCTGACCATCAAAAAGGGAATATATACAAAGTGTATTAAAAACGTAGAAACTTTAGATACACACATGACCCCAAGGGTAATAAAACATTACACCTGGCAATTCATCCATAGATTCTGAACCTTCAGATGAGGAATCATAAACACCTATTGTAAACACAATTATTGCCTCCCCAGAACCCTCAATAACGAGGATTTTTTTAGAGAGAGATCTGTTCCCCCGAAAAGAACGATAAGAACCAGGCAGCAAAACAAATCAAAACCACCGAACAAACAAAAATAAGAAATGATGACTTACAGGTCATCAATTTGACTGACATTGTCTTAAAGAAGGAAAACTACACTCTTTTATCTAAGGGATTGAACTTTATACCTATCCTACATCATGAAACATTTAACTGGATTAAAGACATTCATCTTTTTGCCAAGAAACTGGCACTACATAAATTTCACAAGACTTCCAACTAATTGTCTGAATGACATGGGTATTGACGAGGAGGACCATGAAATGGTGAATTTAATGCTAACATTACTGAATGAAAATGATCATTCAGCTGACACCATGAAAGGCAGTATAGTTAAGCCAAAAAGTAAATTCATGCCAACAATTTCCAAATACCCGACGATTGATAAATTTGTCTCTTTGGTCACAACTGAATTAGAAGCAATCACTAATAAAAGTAAAATTAAAAAGAACCTAAGCTTTAAAGAGAGAAAAGCTATGATAGACCTTAAAAATAACACAGAAATAGCCATTATAAACGCAAACAAGGGTGGTAATATGGTTATCATGAGCAACATACGATATGTTAAAATGTGCTCAGATATTCTTAATAATTCAGAAAATTATAGAGTTCTAAAACAGGACCCTACAGAAATATTTACCAAAGAGCTTAAATTAATCTTAGACATTGGCCTTGGTGAAAGATTAATTACTAAAGCTGAACATCTATTTATGTGTAACATGACTCCTAGGGTAGTAACTTTCTACAGTCTCCCCAAAATCCATAAAAATATAAAAGAGCCCCCAGGTCAACCCATAGTCTCTGGGAATGAATGCCTTATAGAAAATGCGAGCGTGTTTATTGAAAAAAAACTGAGAAACCTTGTGTATACCCTGACATCATATGTACAAGATACAAAAGATGTCCTCAAATGCCTAGCTGACATCACAGTAAAGGAAGACACCCTATTAGCTAGTATTGATGTTGAAAGCCTATACTCAATTATTTCACATGCTCTAGGCAGGGAAGCAGTACTTCACGTTCAAAAATCAGTCAATCCAAAAGGTAATGCAGAAGATGAATTTATTATTGATCTACTAGACTTTGTACTGAGACATAACTATTTTTTGTTCAATAAACGAATATATCTGCAAAAAAGGGGACAGCAATGGGTACATGCTGTGCAGCGACATATGCTAAACTTTTCTTGGGGTGGATTGAAAATAAAAGTGTACTTAATCAAGACATGAATCAATATATGAAATATATGGAACTGTACATTCGGTACATCGATGATGTACTCATTCTGTGGACTGGCACTAAGAAGGATTTCTCAAATTTCATGCTGTGGATAAACAATAATCCATATGGGATGAGATACACTTCTACGCTAGATAATACAACTATCTCATTTTTAGACTTGGAAATAAGAAAAGAGGCAGATGGGTCTTTAAATACTAAATTATACAGAAAAGAAACATCTACAAATAGTCTCCTGCAGTGGGACAGTTACCACACGGGCTAGACGTAATTGCAGTACAGAGGCAGATTTTGAAGCTGAGGCAGGTGAACTAAGACGAAGATTTAAAGAGAGGGGCTATCCAGGTAGATGCTTGAAGAAAGCATATCAGAGAGCCAAGGCCTTGGATAGATCATCATTATTGATGAATCAGCATACATCCAGTGTTATACCTACATCTGAACCACAAACCATCAGAATAATAGGAACCTTTGATGAAAAAACACCACTACTCACAATATCTTCCAGAGACACTGGCACGTGCTTCAGGAGGATGAAGATCTCACAGAAGATATTACTGAGAAACCAATAATAACACATAGAAGATCTAAGAACTTGAAAGATATCTTGACCAACAGCCATTTCTCACAAGAGCAACCAAGAACATGGTTAAAAGAAACTAAAGGTTTCTATAAATGTGTCTGTTGCCAGACTTGTAAAAACATGGCCCCCACTAAAATCTTCACACACCCGAAAACATATATAAAAAAAAAAAAATTCAGATTTTCTGAATTGTAGATCACGACGAGTGATTTATGTTGCTATGTGTAAATGCCCTCAGATATATGTGGGTGAAACCTGAAGAGAGCTATGCACTAGAGTACTGGAACATATAGAGGACATTAAATGGAACCGTAATGTACCAGTAGCCCAACATATGAATACTGTACACCAAGGGCATAAATATGAGATTCTATTTTTTGCAATTGAGCAACTGAAACTTAAAGGAAGAAGAGGTGACATTACAAAAATACTTCTACAAAAGGAGTCTAGATGGATTCATGAGCTACAATCAGCTGCACCCAAAGGCTTGAACGAGGCCATTTCCTATAAAAAGTTTCCTTTAATTTCAAATACCGTCTGTGTTAAGGGACACAGTCTTTAGATCGAGATATCTCTCTCTGCAAAATATATGGTTTTTAAACACATTAAGACTCTAGAGACTGATGTGATCATATTAGGGATGAGGCTAATTAAGTAATCAGTCAATTTTTCGGAGATATATTGGACTGAACAAAGATAGAAATGATAAATTTATTTGGGAGAGAATAAAAACACAGGTGATTCCCCTCTAAGAGAATGAAAAATGTATGAAGTACACGTCTTAGCTACACCAAGGGGGTATCATTGTACACACACTCTACTCCCCTAATTCCCCAGTACATACAGGGTCTAAATTTCCCGGAAATTACAAGTAATAAATATCATAAGTGTTGAATGACACTTTATATATACATTTCATATCCCTATTTCCCTCTGCATACACAGCTTAATCTCCCAAAATTACCAGTTAAAAATATCAACAGGGTGTAATATACTTAGTGCTATGTGTTTTTCAATCTAAATAGGCATAAGTACATCCTGTTGATATGGATACATTTGCCATTTCCATAACATGACTGTCCTTTCATATGGTCTTTTTATGTATTGATTTTTATGTTTTGATCTATATGATGTTCTATTATATAGTTAACTGCATTTTACATCTGAGTCCTGAAGATGAATAAGATTACCTGTAATCTTTTGAATATATTAATTGGATACGCAAAAATAACTGTTTCTAAAATGCTCGTTTTCCTCATTGAATGATTTAAACATCCAATTGATGATACCATGCAAGCATCTGATTGATGCATGATGGCAGTACTATCTGTGTCAATTACACTGCCATGCGGTTTAACACTTCCGCAAACTCTATTCAGTCGCCCTGACAACAGATGGGTATAAAATAGTGATGATCTACGCTGGGCTGGCCCTATGCCCTGACCAAGTCACATACGAGTGACGGAAACACATCAGTGGGCATGGCCGGGGTGGTTTGTTGTATGTGGTTCGGTCTGGTAACATTAGATAGCGATTTGAATATACCGCATCTGGATACAAAGTATACATAGTATCTATTCACATTTGCACTACGAGTAATTTGGTTACTTTATAATATTGCCACTTTGTTAGCTGCAGTAAGGACTAATAAGCAGGATTGACATCCTGTTATATCACAACCTCTGAGGGTATATTGTTAAGCAGTGATGACTGCAGTAGCTTTCAGCCTGTGTAGCGATATTTCTGAATAATAATACAAAAAAGTGAGATATTCAATAACATGTAAACCTCTGCATAAAGAGATACTTCTGTGTAAACTCAAAGATTGAAAGTGTGACCGTATAGATGGAATCTGAACCTTGGTCATATGAGTCTATATGAGTGACTCACTAGCAGTATAGATGTGAATGCTGTATGTACTTTATTTATTTGTGTGATTTATAAGTAGAGAACAAGTTAGAAATCGGCCGACTTTCTTTAATCAAAGCAGTACGCAGGCAGAAGGTCGCCTTTGAGCGCATAGTGTGTCTGAAATCTTGACGTGATTTGACTGAGCATACTTGAATAATATACCGATCGCCTTACCTACTTATATCCATATAGTTACCAACCAAATCTCCCCCTGCCCACATGGCCCTTATGTTTTTAAAATTTAGTGACATCTAATTTGGAGTATTTAGCAGAGGTGAAAGTGACTATACCTATCTCTTATACACCTCTTTAGTGTCTAATGTTTTTGTCCTGTCCTTTGCATACTTGTTAAATAAAGTGTTTTTCATTTCCTACTATATTTTATAAGTTAGTGTTTAATTTAACACTTTGGCCTCTAGTTATGAAGCCGTCTACTTAGCTGCATTCGCCGGCCCAATACGCTCGCCTAAGCTCGCCTACCATTGCCCCCGCGGACCTGAATATGTTCGCCAAAGTTAACAAAAAATCTGTCAAGAGGCCACGCACCAAGTACGGGGCGATGAGCAGCGGACTGTTGTTAACTAACAGTTATCGATCTCGCTGCTCATCGGCTTCTTCGCAGCTTTTTTTATAGCCTGTCAGTAAGCACCCACACTAAACTACACTGTTTTACCCCCTAAACCGCCGCTCCCAGAGCCCCCCGCACCTAAATAAAGTTATTACCCCCTAAACCACCGCTCCTGGACCCCGCCGCAACTATAATATATATATTAACCCCTAAACCGCCACTCCTGGACCCCGTCACAACTATAATAAATATATTAACCCCTAAACTGCCGCTCCTGGACCCCGCCGCCACCTACATTATACCTATTAACCCCTATCCTGTCCCCAACTACACCGGCGCCACCTATATTCAACTTATTAACCCCTATCCTGCGGATCCCGGACCCAGCCGCAAGTAAATAAATTGTTGAACCCCTAAACTGCCGCACCCGGAGCCCACCGCCACCTATATCAAACTTATTAACCCCTATCCTGCCCCCCACTACATCGCCGCAATCTACATTAAACTCATTAACCCCTAAACCGCCGCTCCTGGACCCCACCACAACTAAATTAAATGTTTAACCCCTAAACCGCCGCTCCCGGACCCTACCGCCACCTATATTAAACTTATTAACCCCTAAACCTAAGTCTAATACTAACACCCCCCTAACTTTAATATTATTTTAATAAATCTAAATCAAACTTACTCGTATTAACTAAATTATTCCTATTTAAAACTAAATACTTACCTATAAAATAAACCCTAAGATAGCTACAATATAACTAATAATTACATTGTAGCTATTTTAGGATTTATTTTTATTTTACAGGCAAGTTTGTATTTATTTTAACTAGGTACAATAGCTATTAAATAGTTAATAACTATTTAATAGCTACCTAGTTAAAATAATTACAAAATTACCTGTAAAATAAATTCTAACCTAAGTTACAATTAAACCTAACACTACACTATCATTAAATAAATGAAATAATTTACCTACAATTACCTAAAATTAAATAAAATAAAATAAAATAAACTATAGTACAAAAAAAAAACCAAACACTAAATTACAGAAAATAAAAAAGAATTACAAGAAGTTTAAACTAATTACACCTAATCTAAGCCCCCTAATAAAATAATAAAGCCCTCCAAAATAAAAAATGCCCTACCCTATTCTAAATTACCAAGTAACCAGCTCTTTTCCCAGACCTTAAAAGGGCCTTTTGCAGGGCATTGCCCCAAAGTAATCAGCTCTTTTACCTGAAAAAAAATACAACCCCCCCCAACATTAAAACCCACCACCCACATACCCCTACTCTAACCCACCCAATCCCCCCTTAAAAAAACCTAACACTAACCCCCTGAAGATCTCCCTACCTTGAGCCGTCTTCACCCAGCCGAGCCGAATTCTTCATCCAATCCGGGAGATGTGGTCCTCCATCTGGTAGAAGTCTTCATCGAAGCGGCAAATAAGAGGTTTTCCATCCGGGCGATGTCTTCCTCCAAGCAGCATCATCTATCTTCTTTTTTCCGGCTCCATCTTCAGACCGCCAACGCGGAACATCCACCTTCCCCGACGGACTAACGACGAATGACGGTTCCTTTAAGGGACGTCATCCAAGATGGCATCCCTCAAATTCAAATTGGCTGATAGGATTCTATTGCTGTGGTATACACCATAATGCAAGCATTTTAGCTGGAACACACAACCTTTAATTCAGTGGTATGAAAATCCTGCACTCAAAAGTATTTTTTTGAGTCTAGAAAGGAAAGTAGCATTACAGGCTAAAAGCTATGTACTGCATAGTTATAGTTATACCGCAGCAACTTGTAATATGGGAGACATTCCAGGCACAATGGCCAATTTTTCAGCGATATAGCCATACCGCACCATACTGCAAAACTTGTAATTTTGCCCAATGTCCTCAAAGTCGTGGGTGCTCCATCGGAACTGCATGTTTTTATTTTGGGGGGGGTTGTTTTTATAGGGTTATTAGATTAGATGTAATTTTTATTATTTTGGATAATTTTGTTTATTATTTTTTGTAATATTAGTTGTTACAGAAGCATTAGTTATTTTGTTGTGAAGAGCTTATTTCCCAGCAGCAATGCCTGAACCAGCAAGCCAGCGCCTAAGAAGGGCTCCAAGAAAACCGTAACAAGTATCATTTCATAAAGAGTTAACTCTTTTTTTTCCAGCTTTTAGAAACTATTGCCTAAATACACATTTGCTGGCCTCAGCTCTAAGTTTAGGGATAACCAATCCCATTGTCTAATCACCTCTGAAGCCAGACTGCTAATTGATAAGATGAACTTGTAAACTTGTTATCTTAAGTACTGTAATCCTATTGTGGCCTGTCAAAGGACAGTGCTCTCTATCTAAATGTGTGATGGGGGATTTTGTGCTTCCCCCTTCTCCCCCTGGGAGTGCCCTGTGTGCATGTAATCTTAATAAAAAGCAGGCTGGGCATCCCAGTCCTGAGTTCTTGTTTGACCCTCAATCGCAGCGTTGACTCGTTTTTGTGGGCAGAAGGGTATCCTAGCTGTACTGCAGCTAAGGGAGATTATTCTATATTTGCGAGACTCATATAGAATACTATGGAAAGCAGCTTCTCCCCTCTTTAGCAATAGGGATCCAGGCTACTAAGCGGTCCATCTCTCAGCGAGACTAAGGGTAACCGTAACATTTGGCGGCAGCGGCAGGATTTTCCTGGATTTCCTAGGAGAGGTACAGAACGGATGGAGAGCGCTTACGAAAAATTGAAGCGTACAACCCTAAAGGATTTACTTGAAAGCAGAGGGGGGTACGCCAGCAACCGGCCGAGGAGAGAGCTGATCGCAGAATTGACCGAACTGGATCAGAGCTTCACAATGGCGGAAACACCGACCACGATTAGTGACGAAAAAACCAGGATTGTTCGGGAAAGGCTCTCATTATACGGGCCGAACCCCTCCATGGAATTGGTACAGCAGTTGATGGCGGAGGCGGACGAGGATATACGAGAGACTCGAGCCCACGAACTCAACCTAGCGAACGCACACCGCAATGCTGAAGCCCCGCACATAATCATCCCTGTCGAAAATGCTGGGAGGCCCAAGATACCCTATGCGGCATTTCGACCCTTTCTAGAGAGCGAGACAGGGATTGATGAATATTTGGCGGACTTCGAAAGGCAATGTGCCCTGCACCAGATTCCCAACAGAGAGTGGCCCACGATATTGTCTGGGAAACTATCCGGGCGAGCCCTGGAAGCCTTTCGTACTCTGGGTGCTGAGGAAGTGACACAGTATGAGCTAGTTAAGGAGACACTGTTGCGACGGTACGCTGTAACTCCGGACACGTATCGCCGACAGTTTCGGGGCACGGAAAAGAAGCCTAACGATACCCATATGGAATGGGCGCACCGAATGCGGAGAGCGGCAAATCACTGGCTGAGCGGAAGTAAAGCGGTGACTGGGGAGGAAATTTTACAATTGTTTCTCTTAGAACATTTTTATAATGGCATGGAACAGCAAGGGAAGGAATGGCTGCGAGACAGGCGGCCTTCTACCTTAGAAGAAGCAGCCAAATTGGCCGATGAACATTATGACTCCCGTCTTCACGAACCCATGAACTACCGAGCTCCAGCACGGGTCGAACCCAGAGAGGTTTACCGTGCACCCCCTCGTGCTGAATTCCGAGCCCCGGTGCCCACAGGGCCCGTCCGACACTCAGGACCACCCAATAACAGCTCTGAGTGTCCCAGACCGACTTGCCACCGATGCAAGCAACCAGGGCATTTCATGGCTAGCTGCCCCCTTAATACGCACCAGACACCCAGGAATTACAATTACCCCTCTGGGTCCTATCGTCCGGCCCGGGCCCTCTGTGTTAACCAAGAGGCCCCTATGGAGGGATATGTGGGGCCGCTTCACGAGGCAGACCCTGTATATGCTGCCTCAGATAACCGCCAGCACCATCGGCAGAGGGTATGGCTCGAGGGGCGATCTACCGAGGGATTGCGAGACACAGGGGCTACTATCACGCTGGTACAGAGTCATTTGGTGCCAGAGCACAAGCGATCCGGACAGACTGTGGCCGTTAGAGTGGCGGGGGGGGATGTGTACAAAATTCTAACAGCTAAAGTGCATCTTGATTGGGGAGCGGGAAAGGGGGCTGTGAACGTGGGCCTAATGGATAATTTACCTGTCAAAGTACTACTGGGCAATGATTTGGGCCCCATGACTTCTGCCTATGCTCCAGTATGCAACAACGAGGTGGACCCAGTGACTACACGGGCCCAAGCCCGGACGGAGCGAGAGCTCTCACCAGTGCGGGAGACACAGGTAAGACCTACCCCGACCTTGCCTGACAGGTTAGGCCCCATACTCTGGGACACCCCAGATGCTTTCGAGGCAGAGTCTAAGACTGACCCGACCTTACAAAAGTACCGGGAACGAGCAGAGACCGGAGGGGGCGGGGCAGATAACGAAACATTCTTATGGGAAAAAGGGAAACTATACCGCTGGACAGAGAAAAGGGGACAGCGTAGGCGACAGCTGGTAGTGCCCAACAAATACCGTCAAGAAATCCTCAAAATAGGCCACGACATCCCCTTAGCAGGCCACCTAGCCGTAACCCGTACCCTACACCGCATTACTCACATGTTCTTTTGGCCAGGGGTGCATGCTGACGTTAGAACTTACTGTAACACCTGCGATGTGTGTCAACGAGTAGGAAGGCGAGGCGATCACCCTAAAGCCCAGCTAGTAAATATGCCCATTGTAGAGGAACCCTTCAGCCGGGTTGCTATTGACCTAGTGGGACCACTGGCTACCCCTAGTCCCTCCGGTAAGCGCTACATTCTTACCGTAGTGGACTACGCTACCAGGTACCCAGAGGCTGTCGCCCTATCCAAGATACAAGCGGATACGGTAGCGAATGCACTAGTACAGGTGTTCTCCCGGGTAGGATTTCCAATAGAAATCCTATCCGACCGAGGCACCCAATTTACGGCTGAATTAACCCAACAACTCTGGCAGGTTTGCAAAATTAAGTCCCTCCTGAGCTCCCCATACCACCCCCAGACGAACGGGCTGTGTGAGAGGTTCAATGGGACCCTCAAGCAAATGCTCAAGACGTTCACTCAGGAATACCGAGACTGGGAACGCTTCCTGCCGCCCCTCCTATTTGCTTATCGGGAGGTGCCCCAGGAAACGACAGGGTTCTCTCCCTTCGAGTTGCTCTACGGAAGAAAGGTACAGGGACCCCTAAACCTGATCCGGGAGCACTGGGAGGGAGAGATGGAGGCTGACGGTGTCCCCATTGTGCCATACGTGCTGGAACTCAGGGACCGAATGGAGCAATTAGCCAAATCCGTGCGGGCTAATCTCCAGTTGGCCCAGAGAAGACAGAAAGTATGGTACGATCGGGGGGCCCGAAAGAGAATCTTCACCATAGGACAAAAGGTGTTAGTACTTAAGCCGGTGAAGACAGACAAATTGCAGGCGTCCTGGCAGGGTCCCTACCAGATCGTAGAGAAAAGGGGAGACACCACTTATGTGATAGCTAGCTGCCATGACAACAATCTTAGAAAGACATTCCATGTAAACATGCTCAAGAAATATTTTGAGCGACCAGAGAACGTGACGGCCGTATGTTGTTCCCCTCAGGAAGACCCCGACAGTTTACCCATTCCAGACCTATTAGAAAAGAGTCTCCCCACAGGTATAGTGGCGCAGGTTCAGATAGGGGACCGACTTAGCCCCACTGAAAGGGAGCAGCTCAACCAACTCCTCCAGTCCAAACACCTCACCTTCTCCTCGAAGCCAGGGTACACTACTTTAACCACCCACCAGGTAGATACTCCGGGACAAGCTCCCTTGCGCCAGGCTCCGTACCGAATCCCCGAAGCAGTTAGGACAGGAATGAAGAAGGAGATCGATGAGATGCTCCAGCTCAGGGTAATTGAGCCCTCCGATAGTCCATGGGCCTCCCCAGTTGTCTTGGTGCCCAAGAAAGATGGGACCACCCGGTTCTGCGTAGACTATCGGAGGCTCAATGAAAATACCGTGACGGACGCTTACCCTATGCCCAGGGTAGACGAGCTACTCGATCGTATAGCCAGGGGAAATTACCTGACCACTATTGACCTCTGCAAAGGTTACTGGCAGATTCCCCTGGCCCCGGAGGCTATCCCCAAGTCGGCATTCGTCACCCCATTCGGCTTATATCAGTTTAGGGTAATGCCGTTTGGGATGAAGAATGCCCCAGCTACATTCCAGTGCTTGGTGGATAGGCTCCTGGATGGCTTCCAGAGTTTTGCTTGAGCCTACCTGGACGACATAGCGATCCACAGTGAGTCCTGGGAGGACCACTTAGCTCATGTGGGAATGGGTCTGGATCAGATCCGGGCTGCTGGCCTGACTCTGAAGCCAGAAAAATGCCACTTTGGGATGGCCGAGGTACAGTACCTGGGTCACCGGGTGGGGTGTGGAAAGCAGCGACCAGAGCCGGCCAAAATAGAAGCTGTCGCCAATTGGCCCACCCCCATCACTAAGACTCAGGTCCTAGCCTTCCTGGGCACGGCAGGGTACTATAGACGGTTCGTACCAGACTACAGCACACTTGCCAAACCCCTGACTGACTTGACCAAGAAGAACTTACCTCGACAGGTCCTGTGGTCTCCCCACTGTGAAACGGCTTTCCAGGCTCTCAAAAATGCTCTAATTAACGCTCCTGTCTTGGCGGCCCCAGCCCTTAACAAACGTTTTATCGTCCATACAGATGCTTCCATGTTCGGGCTGGGAGCTGTCCTCAGCCAAGTAGGCGAAGATGGAGGGGAGCATCCAGTTGCCTACATCAGCCGGAAGCTCCTGCCCCGCGAAGTCAGCTATGCAGCGGTCGAAAAGGAGTGTTTGGCTTTGGTGTGGGCATTAAAGAAATTGACTCCCTATTTATATGGTCAGGAGTTCACTCTGGTCACCGACCATAACCCGTTGGTGTGGCTGAACCGGGTCTCTGGAGATAACAGCAGGCTATTACGTTGGAGCTTATCGTTGCAACCCTTCAATTTCACCATTACTTACAGACCTGGGAAACAGAATGGCAACGCCGACGGGTTGTCCAGACAAACCGACCTCAGCCCCGCATAACCAGCGGTCTGGACAGCCTTAGTCTGCCCCGAAAAGGGGTCAGACCGTGTCTGCCAGAGTGTTCCACAGAAAGGGAGCACTGTTACAGAAGCATTAGTTATTTTGTTGTGAAGAGCTTATTTCCCAGCAGCAATGCCTGAACCAGCAAGCCAGCGCCTAAGAAGGGCTCCAAGAAAACCGTAACAAGTATCATTTCATAAAGAGTTAACTCTTTTTTTTCCAGCTTTTAGAAACTATTGCCTAAATACACATTTGCTGGCCTCAGCTCTAAGTTTAGGGATAACCAATCCCATTGTCTAATCACCTCTGGAGCCAGACTGCTAATTGATAAGATGAACTTGTAAACTTGTTATCTTAAGTACTGTAATCCTATTGTGGCCTGTCAAAGGACAGTGCTCTCTATCTAAATGTGTGATGGGGGATTTTGTGCTTCCCCCCCTCTCCCCCTGGGAGTGCCCTGTGTGCATGTAACCTTAATAAAAAGCAGGCTGGGCATCCCAGTCCTGAGTTCTTGTTTGACCCTCAATCGCAGCGTTGACTCGTTTTTGTGGGCAGAAGGGTATCCTAGCTGTACTGCAGCTAAGGGAGATTATTCTATATTTGCGAGACTCATATAGAATACTATGGAAAGCAGCTTCTCACCTCTTTAGCAATAGGGATCCAGGCTACTAAGCGGTCCATCTCTCAGCGAGACTAAGGGTAACCGTAACATTAGTGTTTTTTATTTTTTGTAATTGTAGCCGAATTTTTTTTATAATGTTAGATTTTTTTGATTTTTTTCGTTTTGTTAGGTTTTTTAAAATTTGTAAACTTAAGTTTTTTTATTTGTAGTATATTTTATTTTATAAAAATATTTATGTTAGGTTAATTTTTAGTTTAATCTTAGTCTTTTTATAATTTACAGGTAAGTTTTTATTTATTTTAAGATAGTTATATTGTAATTAAAATTTAAAGTTAGGAGGGGTTTAGGGGTAAATAGTTTAATTTAGTGTTTTGCGATGTGGGGGGGCCACCGGTTAATACTTTATTATAGTGTTGGTGATGTGGGGGCCGGCGGTTTAGGGGTTAACAGGTTTAGTTTATTAGTTGCAATGTGGGGGGCAGCGGTTTAGGGGTTAATGAGTTTATTTAGTTTCCGTGATGTCGGGGGCGGCAGATTATGGGTTAATAATTTTATTTGGCATCGGTGAAGGCCGGGGGATGATGGTTTAGGGATTAATATGTTTATTTAGTGTTGGCAATGTCAGGGGCAGCGGATTAGGGGTGTCTAGACTAGGGTTTTATATTAGGGTTTTTATTTTCCCCATAGACATCAATGGGGTTGGATTACGGCGATCTCCATTCCACGTTCACAGGTGTTAGTTTTTTTTCCGGCTCCATCTTCAGACCGCCAACGCGGAACATCCACCTTCCCCGACGGACTAACGACGAATGACGGTTCCTTTAAGGGACGTCATCCAAGATGGCATCCCTCAAATTCAAATTGGCTGATAGGATTCTATTGCTGTGGTATACACCATAATGCAAGCATTTTAGCTGGAACACACAACCTGTAATTCAGCGGTATGAAAATCCTGCACTCAAAAGTAATTTTTTGAGTCTAGAAAGGAAAGTAGCATTACAGGCTAAAAGCTATGTACTGCATAGTTATAGTTATACCGCAGCAACTTGTAATATGGGAGACATTCCAGGCACAATGGCCAATTTTTCAGCGATATAGCCATACCGCACCATACTGCAAAACTTGTAATTTTGCCCAATGTCCTCAAAGTCGTGGGTGCTCCATCGGAACTGCGTGTTTTTATTTTGGGGGGGGGTTGTTTTTATAGGGTTATTAGATTAGATGTAATTTTTATTATTTTGGATAATTTTGTTTATTATTTTTTGTAATATTAGTGTTTTTTATTTTTTGTAATTGTAGCGGAATTTTTTTTTACAATGTTAGATTTTTTTGATTTTTTTCGTTTTGTTAGGTTTTTTAAAATTTGTAAACTTAAGTTTTTTTATTTGTAGTATATTTTATTTTATAAAAATATTTATGTTAGGTTAATTTTTAGTTTAATCTTAGTCTTTTTATAATTTACAGGTAAGTTTTTATTTATTTTAAGATAGTTATATTGTAATTAAAATTTAAAGTTAGGAGGGGTTTAGGGGTAAATAGTTTAATTTAGTGTTTTGCGATGTGGGGGGGCCACCGGTTAATACTTTATTATATTGTTGGTGATGTGGGGGCCGGCGGTTTAGGGGTTAACAGGTTTAGTTTATTAGTTGCAATGTGGGGGGCAGCGGTTTAGGGGTTAATGAGTTTATTTAGTTTCCGTGATGTCGGGGGCGGCAGATTATGGGTTAATAATTTTATTTGGCATCGGTGAAGGCCGGGGGATGATGGTTTAGGGATTAATATGTTTATTTAGTCGTTGGCAATGTCAGGGGCAGCGGATTAGGGGTGTCTAGACTAGGGTTTTATATTAGGGTTTTAATTTTCCCCATAGACATCAATGGGGTTGGATTACGGCGATCTCCATTCCACGTTCACAGGTGTTAGTTTTTTTTCCGGCTCCATCTTCAGACCGCCAACGCGGAACATCCACCTTCCCCGACGGACTAACGACGAATGACGGTTCCTTTAAGGGACGTCATCCAAGATGGCATCCCTCAAATTCAAATTGGCTGATAGGATTCTATTGCTGTGGTATACACCATAATGCAAGCATTTTAGCTGGAACACACAACCTGTAATTCAGCGGTATGAAAATCCTGCACTCAAAAGTAATTTTTTGAGTCTAGAAAGGAAAGTAGCATTACAGGCTAAAAGCTATGTACTGCATAGTTATAGTTATACCGCAGCAACTTGTAATATGGGAGACATTCCAGGCACAATGGCCAATTTTTCAGCGATATAGCCATACCGCACCATACTGCAAAACTTGTAATTTTGCCCAATGTCCTCAAAGTCGTGGGTGCTCCATCGGAACTGCATGTTTTTATTTTGGGGGGGGTTGTTTTTATAGGGTTATTAGATTAGATGTAATTTTTATTATTTTGGATAATTTTGTTTATTATTTTTTGTAATATTAGTGTTTTTTATTTTTTGTAATTGTAGCAGAATTTTTTTTTACAATGTTAGATTTTTTTGATTTTTTTCGTTTTGTTAGGTTTTTTAAAATTTGTAAACTTAAGTTTTTTTATTTGTAGTATATTTTATTTTATAAAAATATTTATGTTAGGTTAATTTTTAGTTTAATCTTAGTTTTTTTTTAATTTACAGGTAAGTTTTTATTTATTTTAAGATAGTTATATTGTAATTAAAATTTAAAGTTAGGAGGGGTTTAGGGGTAAATAGTTTAATTTAGTGTTTTGCGATGTGGGGGGGCCACCGGTTAATACTTTATTATAGTGTTGGTGATGTGGGGGCCGGCGGTTTAGGGGTTAACAGGTTTAGTTTATTAGTTGCAATGTGGGGGGCAGCGGTTTAGGGGTTAATGAGTTTATTTAGTTTCCGTGATGTCGGGGGCGGCAGATTATGGGTTAATAATTTTATTTGGCATCGGTGAAGGCCGGGGGATGATGGTTTAGGGATTAATATGTTTATTTAGTGTTGGCAATGTCAGGGGCAGCGGATTAGGGGTGTCTAGACTAGGGTTTTATATTAGGGTTTTTATTTTCCCCATAGACATCAATGGGGTTGGATTACGGCGATCTCCATTCCACGTTCACAGGTGTTAGTTTTTTTTCTGACACTTTCTCCCTATTGATGTCTATGGGAGAAAGTGTGCACAAGCACGTCAACTCAGGTCTTGGGTTTTGTGCAGTATGGATCTTAACGCACCATACCGCACAACAAGAGAAGGTTTTTCAGTAACTTGTAATGGCAGCGCTATGGAGAGTGCAATAAGGCTAATTTTTTTTTGTTATTTACGCACCCGGTTTAGCGCACAACTTGGTGATTGTTTGTAAAGTCATACCTACCTTTGGGAGAGCTGTCGCATATCCGAAACTTTTTGGGACATTTTCTATAGTTCATTTGTGTTATTATCACACATATATTTATATAATTTACTATATTTTTAGCGCACCTCTTCCTTGTTAATGATACTACTTGGTGCTTTATAAGTGATTTTTATGTATGCCCAGTATATATAGTTGCATTGATCTGCATACAAAATAAATATTTAAACTAAAAAATGTAAATAGTATTTCCGTTAAGGAACTGTTGCATTAATTTTCAGCTTAGTGACATGTTAACTAATCAGGATTGTGAATTTTCTGGCTAACTGTCAAAATTGAGCTTGGCTATCCTTGAGATTGGTTCCTATTTTAGTAGTTGACCTGCCATTTAACAGTCCTGAATGTTTAGTCAGGCGAATAGCAAAAAAACTTTCATTTTTAGAAATTGTCTAATTAGAGGAGAAACCCTTTAATTACTTCAAAGAATGGAGAGGAATTTCTAGTATAACTGGCAGCCAGGAGATAAAGTTAAAAAAACTTCTTGAAAAATAATATACAATTTTATTATATGTTATATTTTAAATTAAAAGTGTATTTAATTTAATTTAATAACAGGGTTTGGTGCTGGTGTAAAGGGATTGAATATGGAGGTTTACTGATGAGGTTCATTTCAGGACTGGGCAATGGGGAAGAATCAGATAAGCTGTTACATTGTATTGCATTAAAGGCCCTGGTTCAAAGAGATAAAGAGTTTAGAGGGGTTGTAACAATACCGGTTTTGTCAAATACCTGAAAACATTTAAACACATTTTTAATAAATATTAATAATATTTATGTGCTCTACTGTGTTTTAAATGTATCTATTTTACATTGCAATGTTCTTCACATAGGAGTAAATGTTTTTATTTCTATAAATACCAGGAAATTCCTCTCTGAACAAGGAACACGGCAACCACAGATGATCATTTCGGCTTTCATTGGGCCTCATCAGTGAGGTGACTGTAGCCGTACTGCTCTAAGCACACTGAGCAAGGAGTCCATGTCTGGTTGCCTCTTTTTTTCCTTTAGGATGACATAATACACATAAGGCAAGATTAAAAGTAGCACATTATGATTTTTCCACACACAATGTGGTCTTTCCATAATCAATTTTCATTGCCCAGGTATTACAAGTCTTGAAAAATCGTGATCGCACACGCACATTCGCCATTTATGCAACAATCCTGTTGTTAACTTTTGCGCAACAAAAAAGTTTCACGAAACACTTCGAAAATATATTACAAAATGCAGTTACATAACAATAAGGAATGAGGAAAAGAAAGGGACAAGAAAGGGATTAATTAGCACTCTTTCCTATTACTTAAGTAACTAGGCTGAATATATCAGCTCTGAGAAGTGTATGTATAAAGTCATTAAAAATCTAAACTTTAATTGTTAATGAGTAAAACAGGCAACACTATTACCCTTGAAAATCTCACACCCATTACCTAATACCTCTAAAAAAATAGACTAGAACCCCTGTATACTATCCCCCTGTATTCCTGTCTGTAGCTGGAATCGTTAGCTTCAGGTGCCAGGGATAGTGAAGTCAGCAGTCTAGCTAAATATAGATACAAACGTGTTTCGGCCCCTCACATGGGCCTTTCTCAATGTTTATTTTATGATGGCAACAGACAAACCGAATGCAGAAGACACAGGACTTTTAAACTATACACTACTGTTTTGGGACCAATCAGAAGGGAGAGTTTGACGCATAATTGAACAACCCGCTCAAAACGTGTTAGCTTGTTCTATGGCGATTAACCAGTTGGTTGCAGGCCCAATAAAAGCTGAAACGGTTGTCTTGGTTTGCGATATTCCAAGTTCAGGGAGGAATTGCCTGGTATTTCGGTGCTGGACTGACAGTAATAGGCGGGATCAGACTGAAATACTACAGGAAAGTTATTTTCTGTGAAAGCATTGCTGGGCTAAAAAGTGGCTGCACTCAGGTGGTAAATCGCCATAGAACTGTCAGGGTTTCACCATGACCGCTAGTTATTTGCAGCTTTTTATCTTGGCTGCCATTTTAGACTCACCTGTGTTTTTTCCTTTCCTGTAGCAGAGTGTGTAACACTGCAAACTACTCCCACGCTCTTCCTTATGGCCAAACTGGAGAACATCATCAGAAAGAGACAGGTTGCAGCCCCAGAATGATGATGTCTAAATGTCTCAGTCCTGTTTGCCTTTGCCCTTGTGTGGTCTCTGGCTTCTCTGTGATTTCCTGTGCTTCCTGACTTTGCTCATCTTTATGTTCCTGTCCCCGGCTCTTCTGACTACCCGCTCTGGTTTTGACTCCTGGCTTGTCATTTGGCTTTTGGACTTATTATAATTTTGTTATTTTTAATAAAGGTGTGATTAATTTAGCATTTCACAGCTCTTTCTGTTTCCTGGTACCCTGACATTACACAAGGGACATGAATCCTGACAGTGCTAATAATCCACCATTACCCACCATCATTTCCAGCATGGAGGAACAGGATCACCGCATGGTTCAATTTGCACTAGCCCTGCAAACCCTCCTGACTTGCACTGCACACCACTTGGATCAGAGCGCCCCACAACCTATGGCTGCTCCTGCTCCTGTCACCGCTGCTGCACATAGTCCTACCAGGAGCATGTCTATTTCTGCACCTCTACCTCAGCGATATGGAGGTGATCCTAATCTGTGCAGAGGTTTTTTGAACAAAGTATATATATACTTTGAGATGTTATCTCAGGCGATGGGATTTCTTATCTAATTACTCTCTGACACAGCTCTTGCTTTGCACAATCTCTTGTGGGAGACTGATATACCTGTGATATATAATTACCCTAAATTTGTGGCCTCCTTTCAAAATGTATTTGTTGTCAATGCTTGCTCTTCCTTTGCTGCTAAACAATTCATGTCCATTCAACAAGGTACACAATTTGTAACCCTGTATGCCATTGAGTAAATTACACTTGTAGCAGAAGTAGGTTGGATTATTAAGCCCTTGTTGCGACCTTTTCTCATGGGCTTTATGATGCAATAAAAGACAAAATTGCTGCCAGAGATTTACCAGAGGATTTCGAGGCCTTGGTGTCTTTTCTAATCCTGATTGACATTAGACTCAGAGAGAGACCATCCTTTATTGAGTGTTTGCGGAAGCCTCATGTCTTATAAGATATGTTGCAATAGTGTGTCGTGGTATACTTAGACGACATCCTTATACACTCACCCACACTTGAGGCTCACTGTTCTGATGTCACACAAGTACTTCAGAAACTATGTGAGAATGGCCTGTTTTGAAAACTCAATAAATGTGAGTTCCATTAAACTCAAGTCACCTTCCTAGGTAACGTAATTTCTGCTGCAGAGGTCTAAATAAATCCTGACATGCTATCTGCAGTTTTTTAGTGGCTCAGTTGGTCTTCGGTATATTAAAAGTTTTTTGGGCTTTGCCAATTACTATAGGAGGTTTATTAAAAACTTTTCTTCTTGGTCAAACAGTTCTCAGACATGACCCATAAAGAGTATGATCCACCCATTGCTTACCTACTGCAATTAAGGCCTTTGAGAGTCTTAAAACTGTCTTTGCTGCCACTCTGGTTCTGGATCATCCTAACCCTGCTCTGCCTTTCATTCTAGAGGCTGATTTATCTGAGAAAGGATTGGGCGTCCTCTTGTATCAACTTCCTACATCTGAGGGTCCCTTGAATCTGTGCGGAAATTGTAATTTTATGCCCCTTAACTTTTTACTTTATATATAACTTGCGCTATATGGACTACAAATATGGCAGCATTTTGAAGTAAAGAACTACTAAAATGGTCGCTGCCATAACACACATGTTATACGAAAATGACCTAGGAAACCAGACTGATGCATTTTAATGCATCCAAAGGCGATAATTGAGAGGTTGGGTAATTAAAAAAATGGTGCACATTACAACCAATTGGATGCAGGAAGGGTATGTAAACAGTATAAAATACAATACAATACAAAGTCTTTAAAATCCAACATCCAATGGAGGGCAGCACTCTGTCGGAAGGATGGTCAGTCCCTGGTGATGGTGATTCTAAAAAAAAGGAGACATAGAGGCGCCAACATGGCCTAGTAATGTCTATACACTAGAAAAACAATGTGGATTAGAATGATACTCACAAACAAAGAGCACCCAAAAGTGCCAATCACGCAGACTGGATCAATTAGCAGTGGTCCAGCTCACTGAATGCTCACAGGGGATATGCTAAGATGAAAACAGCAGGCATCAAACATAAATCCTATTCCTGTGAGTGACATAAAACAATATTCATAGCCTAGTACAGTTTGGGTATGCAAAGTGCACAATTATTGGTCAGACTTACAGAAAGCAGTGCACCACCAGGTTCAATAGAGGCAAGCTGGAACCTCTCAGTCACCCAGCAGACTGTGCTCAGGAATAGATGGCGTCCATTCACCAGCCACACAGTATAGATCCAATAGATAAGTCCAAAATAAATACAGCAAGTGTATCAGATAAAAGAATGTATTTATTAAAAACAAAGTGACGCGTTTCTCAGCCCACAAGGGCTGTTTCCTCAGGCTAAACAATAAAAATATAACATTGATACACTTGCTATATACACTTACAAACCATATCATTGATTAATTAATGCACCCACCCTCTTCCCTAAACCTAATTAATCAATATACACCCGTTAGTAACCTCTTGAATCCTAGTAATAAAACAGCTGATGATAAATGTTGCTATTTGTGTCGGCAATGTCATAGATAAAGCAACATACTAACACCTAGTTAATCAATATACACCTGTTGGTAAACCTAGCAATAAAACAGCTGATGGCAAATATTGCTATTTGTGTCAGCAATGTCGTTGAATAAAGCAACATGCTAACACCATACATTTTGTAAAAGAGGGCATGGCCCTAACTACTAAATAAAATAATAATTCAGACGTTCTACAAACTACCTCAATCAAAAAATAGTATATAGAATTTAAAACCAATTTGGGCCTAAAATTGTTTTTTTTTTTACTAGGATACAAGAGGTTACCAACAGGTGTATATTGATTAATTAGGTTTAGGGAAGAGGATGGGTGCATTAATTAACCAATGCTATGGTTTGTAAGTGTATATAGCAAGTGTATCAATGTTAAATTTTTATTGTTGAGCCTGAGGAAACAGCCCTTGTGGGCTGAGAAACGCGTTGCTTTGTTTTTAATAAATACATTCTGTTATTTGATACACTTGCTGTATTTATTTTGGACTTACCTCTTGGATCTATACAGTGTGTCTGGTGAACGGACACCATCTATTCCTGAGCACAGTCTGCTGGGCGACTGAGAGGTTCCAGCTTGCCTCTATTGCACCTGGCGGTGCGCTGTTTTCTTTAAGTCTTACCAATAATTGTGCACTTTGCATACCCAAACTGTACTAGGCTATGGATATTGTTTTATGTCACTGTTTTTCATCAGAGCATATCCCCTGTGAGCATTCAGTGAGCTGGACCCCTGCTAATTGATCCAGTCTGAATGATTGGCACTTTGGGTGCTCTTTGTTTGTATCATTCTACTCCACATTGTTTTTCTAGTGTATAGACTTTACTAGGCCATGTTGGCGCCTCTGTGTCTCCTTTTTTCTTTGATGATAAAAATATATCCTTGACAAAGTGGAAGCAAAACATGTGTTGGATTAACTTACCTGAACTTTGTTACCGACTTTGCACCAGGACATTGGACATTAAAGAGGTCTTTTGGACTAGTTTTACTAAAAGGTTTATATAACTTCTAGTAAGGTTTATTCACAAATATTTCCTATATGTGTCTATTAATCTGCTGAAGCTGTGAGTCTTTTTTGTGTGTTTTTATAATAAAATATTTTAACGGAGGCCGAGTGGAAGGCTGGTTATGTGCCAAACATAACACTGCTGTATATGTTTGAGCTTTATATACAAAGCTCTAAATCGTGTGAGCAACAACTTGTTAAATTGTACTATTGTTTATTTCTCTCTCTCCTATTTTTCATGAGGAGAGATTGTGGAAAAAGAGTTAAAAAGAAGGGAAGATCCAAAAGAATTGGGACAGTGTATCCTCTTTCTGAACACATTTTTTATATAATGTTTCCACCAATAAGACTGTGCACAAAATAAGACTCCTCATAATCCCTTCCTGTGTGCATTCTCCAACCTATAGCCAATGGTGAGCATCCTTGGACACACCTATCCATGGACTTCATTGTCGACCTTCCTGTTTCAATGGCAGTTTTGTTATCCTGATAGCTGTAGGCAGTTTTTTCGAAAATGTCACATTGCATTCCCTTGAAGAAGCTGCCTATCACTCAGGAGCTTGCTCCAATTTTTGCCCAGGAGGTCTTCGATTTACATGGGTTACCCGTGAACTGGTATCCAGTTTGTCTCCAGATTTTGGAGATCTTTTTGTGCCCAGATGGAGATCCAGCTTTCCTTCTGCTCGGCCTATCACCCTCAAACCAATGGGGCTATGAAACGGTCTAACCAAGCCCTTGAACAATTCCTCCATTGCTATGTCTCAGATCACCACGATAACTGGTCTTACCTGTTACCTTGGGCGGAGCGAGCTCGTAATAGTGCTATCAATGCTTCCTCCCAGTTGTCCCTTTTTTGCAAACTATCACCTAGATTACAAGTTTTGTGTTACGTTTTAAAGCTGAAAAATGGCCATTTCAGTGTAAAAACAGTAACGCAGTCATTTTGAGTCTTTTCGGTATAGCTGTACCGCAAGCATTTTAGCCTGTAACGCAACGTTAGTCCCGCACTCAAAATTTTTTAGTTTTTGCATGGGATTTCCATAGCGCCGGTATTACAGTTTATATGGTGAGGCTAAAATGCTTGTGTTACAGCCTATACCGACATGATCCGTTCCACTATCAGATACCAGTAGTTTCACAAAACTCATAACTAAAGTGTTACAAAGTACACTAAAACCCGTTAACTACCTATTAAGCCCTATTCCGCTGCTCTCCCACATTGCAAACACTAAATTAAATGTATTAACCCCTAATCTGCTACTCCCGACATCACCACCACTATTAAAAGTTATTAACCCCTATTCTGCCGCTTCCTGATATCGCCACCACTATAATAAAGTTATTAACCCCTATTCCCCCGCATCCCAACATCGCCGACACTTTAATAAATATATTAATCCCTATTCTGCCACTCCCCGACATCGCCACCACTAAATGAAGTTATTGTGCGTGTGATATGGTTGCAATGAGCTCCATAACGCACAAAAATCCAAGCACTGCTTTGACGTGCTCATGCACCCTTTCCCCATAGACATCAATGGGGAGAAAGTGTTAGAAAAAAACTAACACCTGCGATCGTGGAATGAAAAGCTCCGTAACGCAGCCCTATTGATGTCTATGGGGAAAAAAAAGTTATGTTCAAACCTAACAGCCTAACATAAACCCCTAATCTAAGTCTAAAAACCCCAAATCTGCTGCCCCCGACATCGCCGACACCTACATAACCTTATTGACCTCTAATCTGCCGCCCCCATCATCGTTGCCACCAAAATAAATTTATTAACCCCTAATCTGCCGCTCCTGATATCGCCGCTACTATAATAAAGTTATTAACCCCTATTCCCCCGCACCCCAACATCGCCCACACTATAATAAAGATATTATCCCCTTTTCCACCACTCCCCAACATCACCACCACTAAATGAAGTTATTAACCCCTAAACCTCTGGCCTCCCACATCACTGCCACTAAATAAACCTATTAACCCCTAAACCACTAGCCCCCCACATCGCAAAAAACTAAATTAAACTAGTGTTAGTTTTTTTTAATGAGTAATTTAATTTATTTATTTGATAGTTATTTTAGTATAATAGTAAAGTTAGTTTAATTTATAGTTTAAACTTAGTTTTTTTTTAATTTCACAGGTAAGTTTTTATTTATTTTAAGATTGGGATCTTATAATTTTAATTTAAAGTTAGGAGGTTGTTAGGTTTAGGGGTTAATAGTTTAATTTAGATTTTTGCAATGTGGGGGGCTGGCGTATTAGGGGTTAATAGGTTTATTTAGTGGCAGTGATGTGGGAGGCCAGAGGTTTTGGGGTTAATCATTTAGTGGCAGCGATGTCTGGGAGCGGCGGATAGGGGTTAACATCTTTATTATAGTGTGTGCGATGTTGGGGTGCAGGGGAATAGGGTTTAATAACTTTATTATAGTGGTCACGATGTCGGGGAGTGGTGGAACAGGGTAATAAATTGTATTAATGGCGGCAATGTTGGGAGCGGCGGATACGGGGTTAATAAGTTTATTATAGTATTTGTGATGCAGGGAGGGCATTGGTTTAGGGGTTAATGGGTAGTTTATGGGTGTTAGTGTACTTTGTAACACTTTAGTTATGAGTTTTGTGTAACAGTTTTGTTGCGTAAAACTCATAAATACTGGTCTTAGATTGCGGAACGTATTGTGTCGGTATAGGATGTAATGCAAGCTTTTTAGCCTCACCGCAAAACTTGTAACAGCATCGCTATGGAAATCCCATGCAAAAACATCATTTTTTTGAGTGCAGGACTGACGTTGCGTGCAGGACTGACGTTGCGTTACATGCTAAAATGCTTGCGGTACAGCTATACCAGCAAGACTCGTAATGACTGCGTTTCTGTTTTAACGCTGCAATGGCCATTTTTTCAGCGTTAAAACACAAAAGCGAAACTTGTATTCTAGGTGTATGTGTATTATGTCTCCATAAAGCAAAATATAGACAACCAGACATGCACTCCTTGCTCTGTGTGCTAGAATAATATGGCTACACCTCACTGATGAGGACCAATGAAGGCCAAAACGATTGTCTGGGGTTTCTGCATTCCTTGTTAAGAGGAATTCTCTGGTATTTTGATGCTGGACTGACCGTAATAGGTAGAAACAGACTGATAAAAAAAACAGGAAAGTTCTTCTCTGTGAAAAGCATTACTGAGCTAAAAAGAAGCTTGTCAGGATATGTCAAGACTTAACTAGTAACAGGGAGGTTCCAAGTACTTACAGTATGTATTTGTTTCTAGTGAAACAAAGACTATGTTATGATGTGACAGTATGGTTATCCCAATGATAGCGTATGCATGGGTAACCAAACTGTCTTAGTATAGCCCAGGAGTGAATACACTGATCCAATGGATTGAATTAGACAGTACACTTACTGGGCAGAGATAGGAAAGGAGTACCTGCTTCCTTACAAAATCACTGGTAATGTTTAACTGCAGCGTTTGCTTCACAAGAGGTGTTGATATCTTAGTTTAGTAGCAATAAAAGCATCAGAGTTAGTGACCAGGAGACTGCAACCAGTTCAGGATCAGTCAGGGAGAGGAAAGCGGTTTGTGCAGTAGACAGGCAGCTGAGACTTGCCTTGGGCCGTAGCTGATTACATCAGCGGAAGGCTGTGAATCCTGTCTGTGAATGAGATCCAGCCATTAATGATTAGGATACAGGAATATCCAAGTGTTACCAAATATGCTTAACTGCTAAGCAAGATAAGATCTGCTGAAAGTAGAAGAAGGTATTCTGGAGGAGTTATCCAACAGACTAAAGCGTAGGCAAATAAGGCTAGTAGGAAAGTAGCAATAAAACAGGGCTACAACTTCAATAAACCAGCAAGGACTGGTGAGAGGAGGAGCCTCTTTATTGAAGAGGAAGAGGTAAGGTTGAGAGGCTTAAAGGGACAACGGTTCCTTACATAGTCCCCCTCAAGAAAACCACAGCAAGGTTTCATGGACGAAGCCAGTCAGGATGGAGTCAGTGAAACAAGGAGACAAGCCTTGGTGCAGAGAGATTGGCAGCAGGTTCCCAAGAGTCCTCCTCATGTCCAAACCTAGCCCAATGGACGAGGTAATACAGTCTGCCATAGCGAGATCTTGAATCTAAAATGCTGTGCACCTCATACTGTTGGTCAGGGTCCATTTCCGGAGCTTGATCAGAAGAGTAAGCAATATTAGGGTATGAGAGACAAGGTTTAACCACAATGACATGGAATGTGGAATGTATCTTAAATGAAGAAGGGTGTTATAAGGTGACAGCCGAAGGGTTAGATATGGAAGTGATTAGGTAAGGACCTATGTACAACTTCCCGAGTTTCTTAGAGGGAGTGTGGAGTTTGAGATTTTTTTTTAGATAACCAGACTAATTGTCCAATTTTATATACCAGTTGCTCACAATTACGAAGGTCATAGTATTTCTTTTGTTATTTTTGTGCTTTCTTAATATTAGACTGAACAATGGAAACGGTCTGGGTAATACTGTTGATAATATCATTAACCTGAGGGCATGAAGCTTCTATTTTAGGCAGTAAGTTGAATTTAGGATGTAGGCCATAATTTATGAAAAAAGGGGTGGACACACTAGTGGAACTAATGGTGTAATTGTAGGCGAAATCAGCCAATGGAAGGTAAGATGCCCTGGAATCCTGCTAATGGGAACAGTAACATCTGAGGTTCTGTTCCAACCACTGGTTTGTCCGTTCTGTCTGGTCATTTGTCTGAGGGTGGTAGGAAGTACTGAGCCTTTGTTGTATGTGTAAGGCCTTACATAACTGTCTCCAGAACTTAAACTGTGAACTGTGTTCCCCTATCCTAATTACTGAGGTGAAAATACCATGTAATTGAACTATGTCCTTTATTAACAATTCTGCCGTCTGTTTGCATGATGGTAGAGTATGGAAAGTGATGAAGTGGGCCATCTTTGAGAATAAATCCACTACTACAAAGATAGTCGTATAGGAGGAAGATGTAGGGAGATCAACAATAAAGTCCATAGAAAGCTCAGTCCACGATTTTTGGGGAACAGGTAAAGGTTGCAGAAAGCCAACAGGACGTTGACGAGAGGATTTGGAAGTAGCACATAAGGAGCAAGGGGTGATGTAGTCCTTTACTGAATGATACATTGACAGTCACCAGAAGGAAAATTCCAGGAGAGAAAAAAGTTCTTTGCACACCCATATGTCCAGCGAGAGGCAAGTCATGTACAGTTTGTAAAACTAGGGTCCTGGGGTCATGAGGGACATATAGCTGATCCTTATAGTAAAGAATACAATCGATATCTTCACATCAGAACGCTGTTTCTCCTAATGTGTTGTAACAAATCAGTTATGATACCAAGGAAGTTTTGTATGGGTATTACTGTTGAAGGCGTGTTGTCCTATGGAGGTCTGATATCCTTCCTAGAGAGAGCATCAGCCTTGCCATTTTTTTTACCCGGGTGGTAAGTGATGATGAACTGGATGCAGGAGAAGTAAAGACCCCAGCGGAGTTGCCTGGCAGAGACAGTCCTGTTAGTCTGTAGGTACTGGAGGTTTTTATGGTTAGATTAGGATAGGATGGGTAGTATCTTCAAGTAAATGATGCCAGTGGTCAAATGTGCATTTGATTGCCAACAGTTCCTTTTCACCAACAGGATAGTTAATTTCTGCAGAAGTCATGACCATTGAGTAGAATGCTACAGGATGTAAGGATTCTTTGAATCATCTCCTCTGTGATAGTACTGCTTCAATGGCGTAATCTGATGTGTCAACTTCTAAAATGAATCGTAGACTGGTGTCTGGGAATTTCAAGATTGGTGCTGAAATAAACATAAGCTTGAGATGATAAAATACCTTTTGTGTTAGGACAGTCCATTTGAAAGGGTTATGAATCTTGGTTAAATCAGTTAACGGTTTTGCATAAGTTGCGAAGTTATGAATGAACTTCCAATGAAAATTTGCAAAACCTAAGCATTGGACCTCTTTTTTGTTTTGGGTATTGGCCAGTTTGTGATGGCAATTACTTTACTATCTTCCATACATATGCCAATTTGTGAAATGTGGTATCCTAAAAAGTATATGTCATGGGAATCAAATGTACATTTCTCTAACTTAGCATATAGTCTGTTCTCCCTTAATCTTGACAAGACTGCCCTAACATGTAATATGTGTTCTTGAAAAGTGTGTGAGAAGATAAGAATATCATCAAGGTACACAACTATGTATACATCAAGTATGTCTCGAAAAATGTTGTTGATTAAACATTGGAATGTCACTGGGGCATTACATTAGCCGAATTACATTAATGTATATTTGAAGAGACCATATCTGGTCCTAAATGCAGTAAACCATTCATCCCAGCTCTTATTCGGATCAAATTATAGGTGCCTCAAAGATCCAATTTGGTAAAGGCCGTGGCACCACGCAACCTCTCTATAAGCTCAGGTATTAATGGTAGTGGATACCTGTTTTTTCGAGTGCGCTTATTTAATTTTCTGTAGTCTATAATTGGGTGTAGGGACCCATTCTTGTTCTTATCGAAAAAAATTCCATCATCTGCTGGAGAAGTGGTAGGCCTTATAAAGCCTTTCTTAAGGTTATCATCTAGGTAAGACTTTAGGTGATCTAATTCCTGTTTTGAGGGTATATATGGCCGTAAGTAATAGATACCCCTGGTAAAAGGTCGATAGGGCAGTCGTAGTCCCTGTAAGGGGGGGGGGTGTCACTGCCTCTTTCTTATCGAACACATCTATAAAATATTGATAGTGTGCAGTGATGGTGTCAGTGGAAAGGGGTAGGACAGATAGAATAGGGTAACAAGTCTCAGTGCAGTACTGGGAGGTAAGAGAAATCTTAAGGGTCTTCCAATTTAAAACAGGTTGATGTAATGTAAGCCACTTAATACCACACTATTTGGAATATGGGTGATGATAACGTTGAAACGTATTGTCTCCCTATGACCTGAGTCTGAGATAAGTATCAGGGGGGTAGAGTGGTGTGAAACAGGACCAGTAGATAATTGAGAACCATCAATAACGGTGACAGAAACCAGATTATGCTTAGTAAGATATGGTATTTTATTGGTTTTAAAAAACTCTATTTCAATAAAATTACCACAGGCACCACTGTCTATAATGGCTTCAGAGTTGAGTGTGTATTGGTCCCACTGTAAAGAGATAGGCAATATAATGTAAGATGTTGAGGCAGATTTTGTTGTCAAGCAATGTAATGGATCAGGAATCTTAACATTCTTTTGTTTTGAAAGATTAGGACATTCCTTGACTTCATGCCCTGGGGATGCACAATACATGCAAAGATTTAAGGATCTTCTCCTGATCTTTTCTTGCAAAGTCAGAGGGCCTCTGATGAAGCCAATCTCCATGGGCTGTACAGAATCTTTGGATGTGTTAGAAGGGGGTGGCTGGTGTCTCCTGAATGTGCCCCTCTCATTTCTTCTTTCCCCTAGATGTCTGTCTATACTAGTTAAGAGGGTAAAAAGTTATTCCAGGGAGTTAGACAAAGCAACTCTTGAAAGTTCGTCTTTGATTTCCTCTGAGAGACCTAATTGAAATTGTTTTTTTAGTGACACATCATTCCATAGGGAATCCTTGGCGTAGATCTTAAATTGAGCTATATAATCTTCCAAAGGATGTTTTAGTTGCTTTAATGATCTCAGGTGGTCTCAGTGGTTATCTGTTTGAAAGGATCATCATATAAGGCAGACATGGCCTTGAGAAATGAATCTAGTGAATTCAGAATTGAATCTTGGGACTCAAAGAAAGTATCTGCCCATGCCCTGAGTTCTCCCCTTAAGTAGGAGATTATTGTTAAGACTGGTTTCAATTTGAACATAAAAAGGCAAGCATTTCTAAATTCCCTACAAAGGGCACGGTTACCGGAGAATTTCTCCGGTTGGGAAACCATGGGTTCAGCAGAACCATGGGTTCAGCAGAATGCTCAGTAGTTTTAACTTTTTCAGCAAGTACCTCTCTGAGACAGGCCTTAACTGCTTGCTTTTCTATCTGTAAGTCACGGAAGGCCCGAGTAAGGATATCCATTCTCTGGGTGAGACTGTTAACCTGCATAGGTATTTCTGCAGGATTCATAAAATTTTCCCTTTTAAAGTGGCTGGTTTATTATGTCAGGATATGTCAGGACTTAACTAGTAACAGTGAGGTTCTAAGTTCTTTTGTATTTGTTTATAGTGATAGGTTTTGTTAAATTATCCACTATCGTAGTATGTTTTATTTGACAACATTAACACTATGTTATGATGTGACAGCATGGTTATCCCAATGATAGTGTATGCATGGGTAACCAAACTGTCTTCGTATAAAACAGGAGTGAATACACCGATTCAATGGATTGAATTAGACAGTACGCTTACTGGCAGAGATAGGAGAGGAGTACCTGCTTCCTGATGAAATCACTTGTAATGGTTAACTGCAGTGTTAGCGTCACAAGAGGTGTTGATATCCTGGTTAAGTAGCAGTTAGAATGTCGAAGTTAGTCACCAGGAGACTGCAACCAGTTCAGGATCAGTCAGGGAGAGGAAAGTGGTTTGCGTAGCAAACAGGCAGCTGTGACTTGCCTTGGGCCGTAGGAGATGACGTCGGCGGACGGCTGTGAATCCTGTCTTTGAGTGAGATGCGGCCAGGAATTATTAGGATACAAGAATATCCAAGTGCTACCAAATATGCCTAACTGCTACGCAAGATGAGATCTGATGAAAGTAGAAGAAGATATTCTGGAGGAGTTATCCAATGGACTAAAGTGTAGGCAAAAAAGGCTAGTAGGGAAGTAGCAATAAAACAGTGCTACAACTTCAATAAACCAGCAAGAACTGGTGAGAGGAGGAGCCATTTTATTGAAGAGGAAGAGGTAAGGTTGAGATGCTTAAAGGGACAGCGGTTCCTTACAAAGCTGCACCAAGGTGTAAATCACCATAGAACAAACTAACAGTTTTTAACAGCTTTAAACAGTCATGCTTACAATTTTTGTGGGGAAAAAAACGTAGGGCTACAGCATTTAAAAACTTTAATTTTTTAAGAATAGACGGGGGATTTGCACTACCAGATATTGGGGCATATTTATCAAGGTCTGGCGGACCTGAACCGACACTGCGGATCAGGTCTGCCAGACCTCACAAGAGCTGCTGGTGCAATGCCACCCCCTGAAAACTCGCGGCCAATGGGCCGCCAGCAGGGGGTGTCAATCAACCCGATCATACTCGATCGGGTTGTATTGTGGCGATGTGTGCCCACCCGCTCAGAGCAGGCGGACAGGTTATGGAGCAGCGGTCTTTGTGACTGCTGCTTCATAACTGCTGTTTCTGGCGAGTCTGAAGATTCACCCGAAACAGGGGCCATCAAGCTCCATACGGAGATTGTTAAACAGAGCCAATTGAATTATACAATTTGGTCTGTTTCAGGAAGATTGCCCTGGATTGGTTAACCAGAGTTGATTATTATTCAGTTCAATTTATAGAAGAAATACTAGGCCAGCCATATTCTCTCAGGGCTCTCCTTCATTGTAGTTCTGATAACTAGGCCTCCTAAAGTCAAACAGCTCCCTGTTATCCAAAACGTCATTGTGGTTTGGCAAAAAAAATATGAAAATTTTACATATTAACCCTCTTTTCTCCAAATTTTTAACAATCACTGGTAATCCCAATTTTACCCCAGTCTTAAATTCTAACATTTTTAAAGATTGGTGTTTAAAGAGACTAATGTATGTACACCAATTTAGAGAAAAGGTTTCAGGGAGATGTAGGACATTTGCTGATTTAAAGCAGGAATTCAGTCTACAGGATAGAGAGTTTTTCGTAGCTTTTCTACAGGCCCAACATTTTGTTAAGGGGGGATTGGGTGGGTTTTAGAGTAGGGTTGGTTGTGTGGGTGGTGGGTTTTAATGTTGGGGGGGAATTGTAATTTTTTTTCAGGTAAAAGAGCTGATTACTTTGGGGCAATGCAGGCCCTTTTAAGGGCTATTTTTAATTTAGTGTAGGGTAGGGCTTTTTTTATTTTGCTTTTTTTTAATTTTGTTAGGAAGATTAGATTAGGTGTAATTAGTTTGTAATTTAGTGGGGTTTTTTGTACTTTAGATAATTTTATTTAATTGTAATTAATTGTATTTAATTTAGGTAATGAATTTAATTGTAGTGTAGTGTTAGGTGTAATTGTATCTTAGGTTATGTTTTATTTTACAGGTAAATTTGTCTTTATTTTAACTAGGTAGTTATTAAATAGTTAATAACTATTTAATAACTATTGTATCTAGTTAAAATAAATACAAGTTGCCTGTAAAATAAAAATAAACCCTAAGCTAGCTACAATGTAACTATTAGTTATATTATAGCTATCTTAGGGTTTATTTTATAGGTAAGTATTTAGTTTTACATAGGAATTATTTAGTTAATTGTAGTAATTTTATTTAGATTTATTTAAATTATATTTAAGTTAGGGGGGGGTTAGACTTGGGTTTAGGTGTTAATAATTTTATTATAGTGGTGGCTACGTTGTGGACGGCAGATTAGGGGTTAATAAAAACCTGATTGAACAGGGATCAGATAGTTAGATTGTTGGTAATACTCACATAGTTGCGTATGGATGCATTTTTCTAAGATTTTTGACAATACTGGGAGCAATGATATTGGGGCGATAGTTAGTAACCAAGGTTAAAGGGACAGTCTAGGCCAAAATAAACTTTCATGATTCAGATAGGGCATGTAATTTTAAACAATTTTCAATTTACTTTTATCACCAATTTTGCTTTGTTCTCTTGGTATTCTTAGTTGAAAGCTTAACCTAGGAGGTTCATATGCTAATTTCTTAGACCTTGAAGGCCACCTCTTTTCAGAATGCATTTTAACAGTTTTTCACCACTAGAGGGTGTTAGTTCATGTGTTTCATATAGATAACACTGTGCTTGTGAACATGAAGTTATCTGGGAGCAGGCACTGATTGGCTAAACTGCAAGTCTGTCAAAAGAACTGAAATAAAGGGGCAGTTTGCAGAGGCTTAGATACAAGATAATCACAGAGGTTAAAAGTATATTAGTCTTCCAAAGTTTGGGTATGTATCCAGATACCAAGGATTCATTAATTAGGGTTGTGACAGGTTTAGCAATTGCCGGCGCACTGAGCTTCAATAGCATTGTTGGTATTTGATCAGGTCCAGACTGGGTTTTCATTTTTTGATTATTAAGGTGTTTCTTAATGGCATTGATGGGTACAGGTCTAAAATTTAACTTCTCTATATTGGGTCTTTGCAGATTTAGTGAGGCCTGATCCACATTTGTAGTTTCAGGATGTGTGTCATTTATTAGTTTGTCAATCAGGGTGGTGGAGCATCTGACAAAATAATTCTTAAAGGCATTTGCTACTTCTAAGGGAAGTTGCAAGGTTTGGATGTCCACTTTTACAGTGGAGGGTTGGGATTGGATTGGGGGAGTGTGTAAGTTATTTATGACTTTCCAAAACTTTCTAGGGTTTGATATGTTATTATTCAGATTTTCACAGAAATATTGGGCCTTGGCCAATTTTGTTTGTTTAGTGCATATATTTCGCCATTGTCTATATACACAGTGATCATTCATAGAACCAGTATGCTTGAACTTTGACCACAATGAATCCCGAAACTGGTAAATTTGAATGAGGTCAGCTGTGATCCAATTCATATGTGCTCCTTTTACTCTCACCTTACGCAGCAGGGCATGCAAATTCCAAACTTTTAGGAGTTCAGACTGAAAGAATTCAACTGCAGAGTCTAAATCTGGAATTAGGTTTAATCTGTGCCAGGGGAGGTTCTTGATGTCATTTAGACAAGATTGAAGATTACATTTTTGAAGGACCTGGTGATTTTAACCATGGGACAGGATTTCGTAGCCTTTATTTTGCGCACACAGTACACTAAGCAGTGGTCACTGAAACTTAGGGAGAACACCTGCCTCCTGGATTCGGTCAGGAGAAGTGGAGAGAATCCAATCGAGCAGGGTGTGGTTATGGCTTTTAATGTTTATGCGAGTTGGGGAGGATATTAATTGTGTTAGCTGCAAAGTCCTAAATGGTGAGCAATAACAATTGTTTTTAGGATTCAGCCAATCAATATTAAAATCTCCAAAGACCAAAATTTCACTTTTAGGGTTTTGAGCTAGGGTTTCACTAAGGAGATGGGCTATGTCAGAAAGGGAATGCACAGGGGAGCTAGGTGGGCGGTAGATTCCTGCAACAATGATTGATTTACTGCACGGGATCTCAATTGTGCCAGAAAGGAAATCAAAGGTGGCAGGAGAGCTAAATTGCTGTAAGGGGGTGTACTTTATGGAATTGCCAACATAAATTACAACGCCGCCTCCTCTTTTTGCTCTGTAATTTCTATGGCATGAATACCCATGTATTGCAATGGCAGAGTCAGGTATTTTTGCGGTTAGCCATGATTCAGAGATAACAATGATTGTGGGCTTGTAATGTGAACACCATGCTTGCAGTGCATCACTTTTTGGTAGTAAGCTGCAGATATTACAGTGCACAAAGGAGAGGCCTTTTTTAGCTGGAATGCTAGGAATGGGATTTGTTGGGAGACCAGGGTTAGACTCATTTGCAAGAGGAAGTAACATAAGGAATATGAATTTGGATATAATTTTTGTTTGGCCATAAAGTGAATAGGATACTTTATAATTTTGTGAGGTGGGGGTAGGGCGACTGTTTTATATAACTCTCCACCAGCACTCAGCAGATAAGTTATGGCAACAGAGCAGGCCATGGTGTATGATAATTTGTTTTCCAGTTTGAGGTGTGTGCTTATGGTGGTAGTGATGTGAACAAAATTGGAGTGAGAAAAGGGTTATCACAAATAACAGTATGGTCATATTTGGATTCATGTTAGTGGTATGAGGTGTGTAGATGAAAATAAAACACAAATAATACAAAATTAAAATTAAAAGAGAAATAAAAAGTATATAATATTGATGTGTGATATATAGTGACTCTTAGGGAGAGAGGTTATGTATTCTATAGGGTTAAGTGAATGGAAAGATGTGCTGACCAGTGTTTGCAGCTGTCATTTCAGGAGAATGAAAGTTGTGTGGGAGACTATATATAAATAAGGAAATGAGCCTGGGGTGGGAGGGAAACTCTCTTCCAGAAGGCTACCTGTTAGTTAGCAGAGGACATATTGAACAGCTGAGTGTGAAATCTTTGTATTTTCTTTGAGTTCTACATTACACGTTTACTTCTCGAGCAAAAGTGTTAAATGGAACACCATTTGTAATATGGCCCTTTGTGTTATTCTTAGTGCTAGCACAACATAGCACAACCTGCTCTATCAATCACTTGCAATCTGGCCCATAAAAAATGTATGCAGTAGTTCACAATTCTTAAAACTAATTTTCAAATGATTTTCAACAGAATATCACCAATAAAGTCTGGGGATTTTGTTGATCATTTGATGTTTCTTCTAAAGTATTGTGAGTAAACCCTTAGTAATATACATGCAAATTTGAAAATCATTATAATATCCAATTAAGATTCAATAAAACTATATAATAAGGAAAATGCAATGCAATTAAAATTGTTTGTACAATAAACAAAGCATTTAATAGTGATGTTTCCTTTATATAAGCTTATTTGAGAATGGACATAGCATATTAAAAATAAGCATATTTTTTCTGTGCCATCAACCTGTGTGTAACAGAATTATAATAGAATGCATATGACAAACTTAAATTGAATACAACTCAACAACCTTGCCAACCTACTCCATTTTATCCTTGAGCAGCCAAGGCAAAGCATATAAGCGTGGGCAAGACTACTTTTCCATTATTTCAACATACATAAATCCTTATCAGCAGTATTTAAGGCGATATGGACTCTATAGGGTATATTTATCAAGCTCCATATGGAGCTTGATGCCCCGTGTTTCTGGTTTGCCTTCAGGCTCGCCAGAAACACAAGTTATGAAGCAGCGGTATAAAGACTGCTGCTCCATAACCTGTCCGCCTGCTCTGAGGTGGCAGACAGACATCGCCGGAAATAAACCCGAGACAATACAATCGGGTTGATTGACACCCCCTGCTGGTGGCTGATTGCCGCAAATCTGGAGGGGGGGCGGCATTGCACCAGCAGTTCACCAGAACCAGCTATTATCTGATCTAACTAACCATCTTAACTGACCATTGTGGAATATCTTAAGGATTGAAGCGAACTATATGGCAATGTTTATGTGATAGCAATTCCTACTCCAGAGCTCTAAATCAGATGGCTGGAAGTCTAGGTGGCGACCTACCCTGCAGGCTTCCAACCCCCCCCCCCCCGCCTACTGGGTAAAACAGTCCTACTTATACTGCTCTATTCACCTAAATAACTATATAGTTCTCTATCATCCTTAGAAAATATGGAGGAACCCTATCTAAAGTTGCAAGTACTGCTTGACAAGTTTGAGTGAAAGATAACCAGAGGATATGACGGCCTCATAATGGCACTGAGAGCTCCAAACAGCAAACTCACTATGAATCTAATGTGGCAGAGAGTACGATCTTTGAAGCGCATTGCACTCTTTCTCAGCAGATCTTGAAAACCAGCCTCACTGAGACAGAGCCAGCTAGCCACTCAGAAGATCTCCGGGAAACAGAGAAGCACCTAACCTCGATATCTGTCCCAACGAGAAGGACGCAGCCAATCCTTCGGAGTGGTGCGCAGGTAGTCCACAGCAGCAGGAGGTAACTACATTCCCATTCAATAAAGGGGGAACTCTCGCAATGGAATTGTGCATACCACAGGGGGATGACTTGTTCACTCAGATGTCGGACAATTTGGACTCCCATGTTGTTACCACTATCATTGGTTACTTCCTGTCTAACAGAGATGGAGACACTATAATTTTATCCTGCTTTTCATCCCTCAAAGCTCCTGGGAGTGCAAGGCAGTTCCTGAAGCCTTTCCTGTTCAATTTGATCAGAACCCCATGAAGAATTGGTGTAGGTTAAAATATTCAGAGTATACCAATAGTTAGCAGCTCTTATTCTTTGTGACACACTGGTTTATGTTTACATGATATAAGTCTATGTGGAAGTTATATATATAGCCTTACAGCAAAATAAGGGGGCGCTAGGGGTAATGGAGGTACAATTGTGAACCTATATAATCTTTAAAAATACAATTGAATTAAGAAATGTGTATTATATCAAAATTACTCAAATCCTCTCCAAATGAGAGAAGAATTGCAAAATAAAAAGCAAAAGTTCTTTCCAAAGTCAAGCAGAATGCCCTGCGGTGGCTGCCTCCTCCTCGCCGACTGGTCCGGGTATGGCTAAGAGAAATAGAAGAAAATAGACGTGCGCCTCATGTTAGTATCATCAGATGTAAAAGCCAGTAATAATAATAGAGCCAAATGGGTACTCGCACACTTCAAAAGCACACCAATGTGCTGGTAGGAGCAGGCTGCAGATTCATATAGGTGTGGCAGCTCACCTCTCAGGCAGTGCTGTGATGCTGGAGATGGAATGGGAGACACAGAAAAGGAAGAGAAGCACTACATGTGCAGACCATTAAAAATATAACCGACAATGTTTTCAGTGATACAAGTGGGTACTCACATACTCCATGAGCACACTTATGTGCTGGTAGAGACAAGCTGCAAATTTTAGGCAGGTGTAGCAGCTCACCCCAAATCAGATTTCTTGATGCTGTAGTAGGAGTAATTCCAATAGGCTACACCGAGTCTCAGGAAGGTAGGGAGACCCTTGTGTATCAGCAAAGCAGTAGGTAGGTCAAGATATCCACTCAAAAACGTATTTATAATAAAATACAGATATTTATTAAAAGCAAAAGTTAAAAATACACAACAAAGCAGTTGCTGTGTTGAGTAGATAAAAAGGGGTTAACAGTTACCCCAATAATGCAACGCGTTTCTCAGTTTTGCACTGTTTCATCAGGCATATAATCATTCTTATTCCTACCTCTGCTTTAAATAACCAGCTAACAAACAATCCCCTCCTTTCAAAGGGCTGTGTTTACCAATTAATAACTGACACCTGTCTAAGGTGGCCAAACCTCCTAATGAGTATATCTTACAAAATGCTATAAAAATCTAACATACATGTATGTCTACACAAAAACTGTCTTTATGTTTATTCTATTATGTAGATCTCCCAACAGTGATAAAAAATTCCTATGTTTAGTACTCCAAATGGGTAGAGAAATAAATGAAAAGTCAATACTAACCCGTATTGTAGATAGAGATGTTCTTCTATTTATGTTGCTTATCCAAAAAATATGTACATATATATGAGCCATGTGTACATGTTCTGTGCGTGAGGATTTAATTTAGTTGAGCTGTGTGCTTACATTGTGATCGGCTTCATTTACCAGCATCTAGCAGTTCTAAAATAATTTTACTTCTGGGTATCGGCTGCATAGAGACTCCCATTGGCTGTTAAATGTCAATAGAGATGGGCATGTCTGTCCATTGGTTGGCGTCATATAGTTTATAGTCTAACTGTGTTTCCCTCATCCAATAGTAATCCAGCCTTATGAGGGTGTGTACACATGTTTGCTACGTAGAATACCTCTCAATATTATACAAAGAGATCGCATGCCTTTGCCAGCTGCAAGTGCTTGCCGTGTGCAATACCTCTCAATATTAAACATAGTGATCGCATGCCTTGGCTAGCTGCATCTTAAATACCGCTTTCCCATTCTCAAAAGAAAATCCACTGGTGGCCCTGATGACCCAGCAACCCAATATACAAGCCGAAAAAGTATAAAGTTCACCTCCGTGAGTCCCTCCTGCATCCACAAACATTCACAGATGGAAAAAATTCTTGACAATCCAAAACCAATCTGTCCTCTCACTACAGCATCCTGACATTGTCCCTTAAAGGTGCTGCCGGAAATTTCTATATTCTATTGGCTTTGCCAACAGTGCACACCACAAACAATGTATATGAAATGTATATAGAAACATTAGCCCAACATTAGCCTAGTTCAACTAAATAATATACACTATATCAAAAATAAAATTATATATGTGCAATAATTTGTCGATGTATTCATAGTATCATATTTAAATTAAATAATATATTCAATCCCCAAATGTGATCAAAATCGCACATAATGAATATCAAAATAAACCACGATTGTGGAACATAACACAATTTAAGGTCTAATGTATAAACCTCTATGTGTATAAAGACGGAATTTTTGGTACTGCTAAATAGACCAAGAGAATAAAAAAAGTGAGATTGAATCTTAACAAATAGCAAAATATTAATAATTCCTTAATTAGTGCATGATGTGGTTTATAATATATATTATATATAATATGTATTAGAATATGATATTGAGACTAAATGTAACAATAATATTATGGTGATGTGGTAGGAATAAGAATGATTATATGCCTGATGAAACGGTGCAAAACCGAGAAACGCGTTGCATTATTGGGCTAACTGTTAACTCCTTTTTATTTACTCAACACAGCAACTGCTTTGTTGTGTATTTTTAACTTTTTGTTTTTAATAAATATCTGTATTTTATTATAAATATGTTTTTGAGTGGATATCTTGACCTACCTACTGCTTTGCTGATACACAAGAGTCTCCCTACCCTCCTGAGACTCGGTGTAGCCTATTGGTATTACTCCTACTACAGCATCAAGAAATCTGATTTGGGGTGAGCTGCTACACCTGCCTAAAATTTGCAGCTTGTCTCTACCAGCACATAAGTGTGCTCATGGAGTGTGTGAGTACCCACTTGTATCACTGAAAACATTTTCGGTTATATTTTTAATGGTCTGCACATGTAGTGCTTCTCTTCCTTTTCTGTGTCTCCCATTCCATCTCCAGCATCACAGCACTGCCTGAGAGGTGAGCTGCCACACCTATATGAATCTGCAGCCTGCTCCTACCAGCACATTGGTGTGCTTTTGAAGTGTGTGAGTACCCATTTGGCTCTATTATTATTACTGGCTTTTACATCTGATGATACTACACATGAGGCGCCCCTCTATTTTCTTCTATGTGGAAGTTGCCTGACTATGAGACACCCCTAGAAGATTTTTCACAGAGGCGAATGGCCAACTTTGCATCTCATATTTCCATGTCTCTATTGCAGAAACTTTGTCATGATGAGTCTGACTGTAATGTCTGACACCTAGGGATTTGTGGTTATGTACTCTGTTGTCTATAGCCTTACCTCACTCTACTCTGTACTTTATAGTTTAAGGTTCTGTTTTATGTGTGAGTGAGTCTTTTGTACAAACCGATCTCTGTTAACTACATTGTGCCCTCTATAAATCGCCAGACTGGCAGTTAGAATCAACACCACCTACAAAAACTACTTTTCCTCTTTCCTATATAACTGCCGACAGACTTTGCTGAGTGCTTATTTACACACCGTAGCTTTTACGGTAACCATATATTTCCCATATATTACTGCAGGTTGTTTGTAATACATAGCTATACATATGCCATTGTGGCTTTTAAATAGAACTATAGCTAATATAGATATATAGATTAAGAATTATACAACACATATGCAAACTCATTGATACATGTTATACCCATCACAGTGTTCTCTCTCTCATCCAAAATAGTTTGTATATAATTTCCATAAATGATGGACACAATTCAGTTTTAGGATAGCTTCTTTATTAGTTGGGTTTAGAGGATCTATCTTTGAGATACAGGGGCTGTAGCGGATCATGTAACATCTTAAGACCCCTGTTTCTTAACTCCTGTTTCTTAACTCCTATTTCCGGTGAGACTGAAGGCTCACATCGAAACAGGTGTATTGAGGCACATTCGAGCCGTGATAAATATACTCTTTCCCCTAATGCGTGCTCTCTTAATAGCAAATGCATGCTATACTCTGTAATTCCAATAGCCTTCTGTTTGCAGTTGACTCAACCTTTTATACATACAGCATGACAATATAATGGAATCAAAGCATGAAGATAGAGAACTAGTCTATATTTCAAATAAGCTATATATTATATGTTTGCACTATTTGTTTAATAGTTTTGTCACTTTGCTTTTATTAAGCTAACTTCTCATACTACTTCTTAAAAGATGTTTGAAAGTTATATACATGTAAGACAAAACTTATACAAGCTCTTATACTTTGATTATTATAATACTATTTCATGGTCCAAGAGTGACTTTTTATATCCCTTCCTATATGCATAGTTTTATTTCAACTAGGACCATGAGTGACCCTTCAAGAACCAAGAGGAGTTAAAAATAATAATAATTAAAATGTGGTTCAATTTCATTATATTCAGTTTACTTATTTTTGTTTCAACTATAGCTCTTTCCTTTGACAACACCTAAAAGGACAGTCAACACCAGAATTTTTGTTGTTTAAAAAGAAAGATAATCCCTTTATTACCCATTCACCAGTTTGGCATAACCAACATTGTTATAGAAATACACTTTTTACTGCTGTGATTACCTTGTATCTAAGCCTCTGCAAACTGCCCCCTTATTTCAGTTCTTTTGACAGACTTGCATTTTAGCCAATTAGTGCTAACTCCAGGGTAACTTCACGTGCATGAGCTCAATGTTATCTATATGAAACACATAAACTAATTCCCTCTAGTGGTCAAAATGCATTCAGATTAGGGGCAGTCTTCAAGGTCTAAGAAATTAGCATATGAACCTCCTAGAATTAGCTTTTAACTAAGAATATCAAGAGAACAAAGCAAAGTTGGTGATAAAAGTAAATTGGAAAGTTTTTAAAAATTACATTCCCTATTTAAATCATGAAAGTTTTTTTTGGACTTTACTGTCCCTTTAACTCAGAGTAGAAAAGTCATATTCTAGTAGTTTTTTGTAATAGCATAACAATTGATGATATACTACTCATCGCCTCTGTAAATTGTTTGCTTTTTGTTGTAATGTCTAACAACCTCAATAAAAAAATTGTAAATAAAAAAGAAAAGAAAAAGCAAGGACTCCTTCACAACTCTACTAATGGATTAGTATAGTCCTATTTATTATTTTGAATAAGCCTAACAGTAGTACTTTACATTATGTGCTTTAAATTTATGATTACATTTAATATAATATTTCCTATTTGTTGAACTTTTAATGAAAAAGATGAATAGAATGAAAATGTGTCTGAATGAAGTTTCAGCTTATGACGTTTTCTATTTTTTTTCCAAGTTCTGGGATGATCAACTGGTAGAAATAGCCAAAACATGGGCTGAAGAATGCCATTTAAATCACAGTGAACCAGCTTTCAGGATGTATAATGGTAAGTTTTGAATCTATAACTATATGTACAGAATGAATTTCAGTTGTTATTTCCCGCTCATAAACAAATCTCTAATATACCAAATTTCATAGCAAGCAACGGAAAGACATAGATGATTTTCAGCCAAACATCAAGAAGTTCAATCTCCTTTGCAGCCAAACATCAAGAAGCCTTATGTATTACAAAAAATATAGATGCACTTTATATAACAAAGTAAAAAAAAAGAAGTGTACTCTCAAAACAAAATTTAGGACCAGGGTGCTTAGCAAGCAGTAGATATTCTAGAAGATGACTCACTCATAAAATGTTTCATTGTGACGTTACAAATTCCTTCTTTTGAAATATATATATATATATATATATATATATATATATATATATTATATATTATATATTATATATATTATATATATTATATATATATATATATATATATATATATATATATATATATATATATATATATATAATATACGCAAAGAGAAGCACACTCTCAGTAATGAACAACTAGCTAAATGACTTGTTAGCTTGTTCTATGGCAATTTACCTCCTGGGTGCAACACAAATATATAACTTGCACTCACTGGAACTTTTCAAAAATCAGATTTACTGTGATAAGTGTTATCATTCCCGGTGGGCTGTGTCAGCTGGGGCTGGAAAGCTACAATATAAAGTGGTGATTAATGGATGTAATTGGGTTGTAGGGTGCCTAAATAACATAAATCTGGCATTTTTATTTAATGCAAAGTAATATAATTTAATTCTAAAAGAATTATTGGTGAAGGAGTATCCCAGTAATCCCCTTTGATATAAATGGGGCATGTGCATTCTACAGACTCAATAAATAATAGGGCTGGTCTTTATATTTTTCCAGGGCTGCTTTTTATTCCCAGTCCGGCACTGATTATAAATCTGATTTTTGAAAAGTTCCAGTGAGTGCAAGTTTTTTCCTTTTTGCTACTATGTATATCACTAGCACCCTGGCAGATAAAGGAAGGTGAGAGTGCACATCCCGGCTACGTTATATATATATGAACAAAGGTATTTCAAGTATTTCTTAACCCACCTGCTGCTTTGGCACAGTTGTCCAAGTGTACCTTTTGGTTAGCACGTGAATGAAAGCCAGATCAGGCTTTTGTAGAGCTCCCCATAGACGTCTATTGAGAAAGGGAGCTATTGTTAGCATGCCTGAGTCTCGCTATTGTTTTAACTTGAGCGCAGTTAGCATTCAATAGTGCTTTTTTTTTCTCGCTTCACTTGTAATCTAGGACTGCAATCCAGTTTCACCTGAGGAAGGGTAGGATCCCTGAAATACATAGTGAGGTTTACAGACCTGGCCAGGCAAGCAGAGTTTTTGTCTCTCCACTTAAATGCTTTTTAAAATATAAAATATATATTATTTTAACCTATATTTGTTGGCGCTATCTATTTTTATACATTTTTAAGGGTTTTTTTCCCAGTTATTAAGACAGCAACCTCAATATAAGGGGCCAATTTATCACGTCCCAAATAGGGCCATATACCCCCTGTTTCCGCGCGAGGCTTCAGGCTCCCCGGAAACAGGAGTTAAGAGCGGTCAGCGGAATAAAATTCAAAGACAAATATAACACATCTCGTGTGCAAATTTTTTAAAAATAAATAAATTAAAATATGTATCAAAGCTTTTGAATTGTGCAATATGTTAGCTATGAACCTATTATCTTAAATATTTATAGGGACAAAAAAGAAAGTCTCTTGTTTATACAGGCATATATTGCAGGTGCACTCACAGGCAATCTTTGTATTTTTTTTACAGGTAAAAGAGCTGTTTAACTTAGGGCAATGCCCTACAAAGGGCTTTTTTAATGGCTATTGGTAGTTTATTGTAGGCTAGGGGGTGTTTTTATTTTTTTGGGGGGGGGTTATTTTTATAGGGCTATTAGATTAGGTGTAAATGTTTTTAAGCTTTAGTGTTTTTTATTTTTCGTAATTTAGTATTTTTTTAAATTTTAGATTTTTTAATTGGTAGTTTTTTTAATTGTATTAGAATAGTTATGTTAGATTAATTTATAGTTTAAAAAACTTATTTTTATTTTTATTAAACAGGTAAGTTTTTATTTATTTAAATATAGTTATATTGTAATTTTAATTTAAAGTTAGGGGGGGGTTTAGTTAATAGTTTAATTTAGTGTTTTGCGATGTGAGGGGCTGGCAGTTTAGGGGTTAATAGGTTTATCTAGTGGCTGCGATGCGGGAGGCCGGAGGTTTAGGGGTTAAAAACTTTCTTATAGTGTCGGCAATGTTGGGGAACGGCTGATTAGGGGTTAATAGCTTTATTATAGTGTCGGCAATGTCGGGGAGTGGCGGAATAGGGGTTAATAACTTTATTATAGTATCAGCGATGTCGGAGAGAGGCGGAATTGGAGTTAATAAATTTATTATAGTGTCAGCAATGTCGGGGAGCAGCGGAATAGGGGTTAATAACTTTATTATAGTGGCAGCGATGTCGGGGAGCGGCGGAATAGGGGTTAATAACTTTTATTAGTGTTGGTAAATTCGATGCTGGGGGCGGTGTGTTTAGACTTGGGGGTTTTGTTAGGGTGTTAGGTTTAAATGTAAATTCTTTTTCCCCATAGACATCAATGGGGTTGCGTTACAGAGATTTTTCATTCCACACACTTCAGGTGTTAGGTTTTTATGGGGGAAAGCGTGCATGAGTACGTCAAAGCAGCCCTTGGATTTTGTGCGGTATGGAGCTTAACGCCACCATTTCGCACGCACAAGGAGGTTTTTCAGTAACTTGTAATGGCAGTGCTATAGAGAGTGAAAGAACGCACCATTTTGGCATTCGTTTCGCACCCTGTTTAGCGCAAAACTTGTAATCTACCCATATGTATGTTTATATACTGTTCTTTTCTTCTGATGTATAGTGTTAAAAAATCCTTGATGGATGTAGTAGCTCAAATGTATCTGAGAAATTATTGGTTGTCACTTGCTTGCTGAACTACTGGTATTTTGGTTTTGTTACCCCATTTTATGAGATGGTGACATAGGCCCCTATTTATTAAAGGTCTTGCGGACCTGAGATGCTGGTGTAATGCCGCCCCCTGCAGACTCGCGGCCAATCAGCCGCCAGCAGGGGGTGTCAATCAACCCGATCGTACTCGATCAGGTTGAATTGTGGCGATTCCTGTCTGCCTGCTCAGAGCAGGCGGACAGGGTTATGGAACAGCGGTCTTTGTGACCGCTGCTTCATAACTGCTGTTTCTGGCGAGCCAGAAACACGGGGCATCAAGCTCCATTCAAGGCTTGATAGATAGGCCCCATAGAGGCAGGTCTGGTACTCTCATCATACTATTCTAAATTTGTTTACTGGACTTCACAAGGTTGACTATCAGAAATTGTTTTATTATCCTTTTGTTTTTTATCTGGAAGAATGTCATTTATGTATAAGTGTATTATATATACTGTATATGTGTGTGTGTATATATATTCACATATATTCATATAGATATAAAACTATAGATATATATTTTTAAAAAGTAATTTTATATACATTTTTATTTTTTACACATGATACAAATACGATTGCATATGGATTTTGACACATATGTGAGCTATTTTTTCTGTAGTCTGGCATCTTGAAAACAAGCTGTTTAATTTTAATCCTAAACTTGATAAACATTTTTTCAAATCCATATTTTAGGTTCCGTTTGTGGAGAAAATATATTAACCTCTCCAGTACCAATTTCATGGCCTGATGTTATTAAAATTTGGCATCAAGAGTATGAGGATTTTGTACCTGGCATAGGTCTAGCTTTTGAAGGTGCTGTAATTGGTCATTATGTGCAGGTATGTATTTCCATATTATTTAACAACATATTTGGCATACATTATTAATAATAATACTAATAATAAATAAATTAGTTTTAGTTGACTTAGTTGATCTTGGAGAGAAATTATAGTGCAGAATTCACAAGCAGTTATTTAAGAAAAAGAGCAAAACCTGCAAGCCCTACAGAGATTGGAGCTGCCTCCCTTACGGCTAGATTTAGAGTTTTGTCGGTAACGACCCGCGTAGCTAACGCTGGCTTTTTTCTGGCCGCACCTTTTAAATACCTCTGGTATTGAGAGTTCACAGAATGGCTGCGTTAGGCTCCAAAAAGGGAGCGTACAGGCATATTTACCGCCACTGCAACTCTCGATACCAGAGTTGCTTACGGACGCGGCCAGCTTCAAAAACGTGCTCGTGCACGATTCCCCCATAGAAAACAATGGGGCTGTTTGAGCTGAAAAAAAACCTAACACCTGCAAAAAAGCCGCGTTCAGCTCCTAACGCAGCCCCATTGTTTGCTATGGGGAAACACTATCTACGCCTGCACCTAACACTCTAACATGTACCCCGAGTCTAAACACCCCTAACTTTACACTTATTAACCCCTATTCTGCTGCCCCCGCTATCGCTGACCCCTGCATATTATTTTTAACCCCTAATCTGCCGCTCCGTAAACCGCCGCTACTTACATTATCCCTATGTACCCCTAATCTGCTGCCCCTAACACCGCCGACCCCTATATTATATTTATTAACCCCTAATCTGCCCCCCACAACGTCGCCTCCACCTGCCTACACTTATTAACCCCTAATCTGCCGAGCGGACCGCACCGCTATTATAATAAAGTTATTAACCCCTAATCCGCCTCACTAACCCTATAATAAATAGTATTAACCCCTAATCTGCCCTTCCTAACATCGCCGATACCTAACTTCAAACATTAACCCCTAATCTGCCGACTGGAGCTCACCGCTATTCTAATAAATGTATTAACCCCTAAAGCTAAGTCTAACCCTAACACTAACACCCCCCTAAATTAAATATAATTTAAATCTAACGAAATTAATTAACTCTTATTAAATAAATTATTCCTATTTAAAGCTAAATACTTACCTGTAAAATAAATCCTAATATAGCTACAATATAAATTATATTTATATTATAGCTATTTTAGGATTTATATTTATTTTAAAGGTAACTTTGTATTTATTTTAACCAGGTACAATAGCTATTAAATAGTTAAGAACTATTTAATAGCTAAAATAGTTAAAATAATTACAAAATTACCTGTAAAATAAATCCTAACCTAAGTTACAATTAAACCTAACACTACACTATCAATAAATTAATTAAATAAAATACCTACAATTACCTACAACTAAACCTAACACTACACTATCAATAAATTAATTAAATACAATATCTACAAATAAATACAATGAAATAAACTAACTAAAGTACAAAAAATAAAAAAACTAAGTTACAAAAAATAAAAAAATATTTACAAACATCAGAAAAATATTACAACAATTTTAAACTAATTACACCTACTCTAAGCCCCCTAATAAAATAACAAAGACCCCCAAAATAAAAAAATGCCCTACCCTATTCTAAATTACTAAAGTTCAAAGCTCTTTTACCTTACCAGCCCTGAACAGGGCCCTTTGTGGGGCATGCCCCAAAGAATTCAGCTCTTTTGCCTGTAAAAAAAAACACATACAATACCCCCCCCCCAACATTACAACCCACCACCCACATACCCCTAATCTAACCCAAACCCCCCTTAAATAAACCTAACACTAAGCCCCTGAAGATCTTCCTACCTTATCTTCACCATACCAGGTTCACCGATCGATCCAGAAGAGCTCCTCCGAAGTCTTGATTCAAGCCCAAGCGGGGGGCTGAAGACGTCCATGATCCGGCTGAAGTCTTCATCCAAGCGGGAGCTGAAGAGGTCCATGATCCGGCTGAAGTCTTCTATCAACGTCATCTTCAATCTTCTTTCTTCCGGATCCATGTTCATCTTGCAGACCTCCGAAGCGGAACATCCTGCTGGCCCGACGGACTACCGACGAATGAAGGCTCCTTTAAGGGACGTCATCCAAGATGGCGTCCCTCGAATTCCAATTGGCTGATAGGATTCTATCAGCCAATCGGAATTAAGGTAGGAAAATTCTGATTGGCTGATGGAATCAGCCAATCATAATCAAGTTCAATCCGATTGGCTGATCCAATCAGCCAATCAGATTGAGCTCACATTCTATTGGCTGTTCCGATCAGCCAATAGAATGCGAGCTCAATCTGATTGGCTGATCGGATCAGCCAATCGGATTGAACTTGATTATGATTGGCTGATTCCATCAGCCAATCAGAATTTTCCTACCTTAATTCCGATTGGCTGATAGAATCCTATCAGCCAATCGGAATTCGAGGGACGCCATCTTGGATGACATCACTTAAAGGAGCCTTCATTCGTCGGTAGTCCGTCGGGCCAGCAGGATGTTCTTCGTCGGAGGTCTGCAAGATGAACATGGATCCGGAAGAAAGAAGATTGAAGATGCCGTTGATAGAAGACTTCAGCCGGATCATGGACCTCTTCAGCTCCCGCTTGGATGAAGACTTCAGCCGGATCATGGACATCTTCAGCCCCCCGCTTGGGCTTGGATCAAGACATCGGAGGAGCTCTTCTGGATCGATCGGTGAACCTGTTATGGTGAAGATAAGGTAGGAAGATCTTCAGGGGCTTAGTGTTAGGTTTATTTAAGGGGGGTTTGGGTTAGATTAGGGGTATGTGGGTGGTGGGTTGTAATGTTGGGGGGGGGTATTGTATGTGTTTTTTTTACAGGCAAAAGAGCTGAATTCTTTGGGGCATGCCCCGCAAAGGGCCCTGTTCAGGGCTGGTAAGATAAAAGAGCTTTGAACTAATTTAGAATAGGGTAGGGCATTTTTTTATTTTGGGGGTCTTTGTTATTTTATTAGGGGGCTTAGAGTAGGTGTAATTAGTTTAAAATTGTTGTAATATTTTTCTGATGTTTGTAAATATTTTTTTATTTTTTGTAACTTAGTTCTTTTTTATTTTGTGTACTTTAGTTAGTTTATTTCATTGTATTTATTTGTAGATATTGTATTTAATTAATTTATTGATAGTGTAGTGTTAGGTTTAATTGTAACTTAGGTTAGGATTTATTTTACATGTAATTTTGTAATTATTTTAACTATTTTAGCTATTAAATAGTTCTTAACTATTTAATAGCTATTGTACCTGGTTAAAATAAATACAAAGTTGCCTGTAAAATAAATATTAATCCTAAAATAGCTATAATATAATTATAATTTATATTGTAGCTATATTAGGGTTTATTTTACAGGTAAGTATTTAGATTTAAATAGGAATAATTTATTTAATAAGAGTTAATTTATTTCGTTAGAATAAAATTATATTTAATTTAGGGGGGTGTTGGGGTTAAAATTAGCTTTAGGGGTTAAAAAATTTATTAGAGTAGCGGTGAGCTCCGATCGGCAGATTAGGGGTTAATACTTGAAGTTAGGTGTCGGCGATGTTAGGGAGGGCAGATTAGGGGTTAATACTATTTATTATAGGGTTATTGAGGCGGGAGTGAGGCGGATTAGGGGTTAATAACTTTATTATATTAGCGGTGCGGTCCGCTTGGCAGATTAGGGGTTAATAAGTGTAGGCAGGTGGAGGCGACGTTGAGGGGGGAAGATTAGGGGTTAATAAATATAATATAGGGGTCGGGGTGTTAGGGGCAGCAGATTAGGGGTACATAGCGATAATGTAGCTGGCGGCGGCATGCGGACGGCAGATTAGGGGTTAATAATAATATGCAGGGGTCGGCGATAGCGGGGGCGGCAGATTAGGGGTTAATAAATATAATATAGGGGTCGGCGGTGTTAGGGGCAGCAGATTAGTGGTACATAAGTATAACGTAGGTGGCGGTCGGCAGATTAGGGGTTAAAAAATTTATTAGAGTGGCGGCGATGTGGGGGGGCCTCGGTTTAGGGGTACATAGGTAGTTTATGGGTGTTAGTGTTCTTTAGAGCACAGTAGTTAAGAGCTTTTTGAACCGGCGTTAGCCCAGAAAGCTCTTAACTACTGACTTTTTTTCTGCGGCTGGAGTTTTGTCGTTAGAATTCTAACGCTCACTTCAGACACGACTCTAAATACCGGAGTTAGAAAGATCCCATTGAAAAGATAGGATACGCAATTGACGTAAGGGGATCTGCGGTATGGAAAAGTCGCGGCTTGAAAGTGAGCGTTAGACCCTTTCCTGACTGACTCCAAATACCGGCGGTAGCCTAAAACCAGCGTTAGGAGCCTCTAACGCTGGTTTTCACGGCTACCGCCAAACTCTAAATCTAGGCCTTAGGAAGTAATAAAGCTCTCTGGGATACAGAATCTCACAGGAGAGTGAAGTTAACAGGGGAGCAACTGGCCCTAATTTAAAATCTCAGTTTACAGCAAATATCAAATAAATGGAAATATTTTCACTACAATGTAACTTACAATTGCCTCTAGTTTAGCACACATTACTTTTCTGTCAGTTAAATAAGTATATTGTGATTTTTGAGCAAACTTCATCTGCATACCACTTGGCAAGATAACTCAGTGAGACATGCAAGGGTTAAATGCTTAGAGCATATCATGAGAATTGTGAGAGAGGTTCAGACAAACTCTGGGAACTCCCTTCCACTTTCTAAAACTGTCAGTTTTATTTTCCATAGAAGAAACTCAATGTAGAATGTAATTTATAAAAAATACACAGAAATATAAAAAATATGATCCTAATTTTTGAAAAATTAACAGAAGCTTACAAAGCATAATCAGACAGAAAAATCAAAATGAAATGTGCAGGGGTGTGTTCCAATTTTAAATAGAAGCATTTCTAAAATATAGTTACGTTAGCAAAAATGCTACTATTAAATGTTATTATCAAGTAAGAATCCATGCAGCACAAAAACACCACATCTCAGAGAGTCAGAAGTGGCTTGTATGACACAAATGAACTATTTGCAGACACAAAACACAGCCCCAACAGCTCTCTGAGCTTGAATACTGGTGCATGGGCCCTGATAGTGTATGCACATATGCCACTGAAATATAGTAATACATTTGACTAAAAATAGTTTTGCTAATGGAAGTACATTGCAAACATGCTCCTATTTAAAACTAAAATACACTCATGCACATTTCAATTTTGACCTTTCTATCCGTTTCAATTACAATCCTAAATACACATCTGTATACATGATCAAAATGCATTAAAATAAAAAATAGGAAGTGCAAATCTTAAATGTAATTTAAATGTGTACCCATAATCCCCCCTCCCTTTAATTTTTTTACCAATGATACATTTTACCTGCTTGAGTGTTTTTAAAATGTGTACAAATAGCTAATTTACCTTTGTTTTAGTATTCAAAATACCTTATTTTGCATATGGTATCCCTACCTATTCTATGCTTAAGTATAGGCTATAGAAAAGCTGTGTAAACATAGCTAGCAGAAGGAATTACACCCCAGTGGGGTTTAGAAGACTTGTTAATAGGGTGGCCATATTGCCTGTTTAAAACAGGACACATATGAAACATGCATATGTCAGGTCTGTTTAAAGAAATGTTTTGAATAATGTTTCATTATAAGAACCCTGACATATGTATTTTTTTTAATATAAAGAATCATTTGTGTTTACAGAAAGGAATAAAATAAGGAGATCAGATTTCCCAGCAAGTACAAACGGTTTTATTGGTTATGGTTTAAAAGAACAAAACCTCCTATTCCATATACAAAGTAAACCTAAAGAAGCCATTGGAAACTTATTAAGGGAAAACAATTTTACAGTTCACACTTTAAGGACCCAGTCTGAAGTATAAAGTAATATAAAATACAAAGCACAAAGTGTAAATGTAACAAAGCTCTCATGTGATGCAGTACTATATTGGATTGGGCTTGTCTCTCCTTCACATCAAGGGAATGCCCTTAAGAGAAGTATAGCAACAAACGACTTTCTAAAATAACAGTGCTGAATGATCATTTTAGATAACTGGACAGAGCCGGACAGATAGCTCAGCATGCTAAGGCACTGTGGCTGAGCTCTGTAGCAATCCAAGGGTTGCAGGTTCGATCCCCGGTGAGGTCCACTCAGCCTTTCATCCTTCCGAGGTCAATAAAATGAGCAGCGCCTAGAGACCCTTACGGGTGATTAGCCATGCTTTACAAGTACCCAATACATACATCTGGGAGGAGAACTTTAAATCATCGGGCCCATAAAGAGAAACTAAGATGTTTACGTATATTTAATTGACCAAAATCTAACCCACAAACCCATTAATTCTTCAAATTGTACAATTTTAAACAACTTTCCAATTTACTTCTATAATCTAATTTGCTTTGTTCTTTTGGTACTCTTTGTTGAAAATAATATTTAGGTAGGCTCAGGAGCTGGGAGCTAGCTGCTGATTGGTGGCTGCACATACATAAACCTGTTATCAATAGCTTACCTATGTGTTCAGCTATCTACCAGTAGTGCATTGCTGCTCCTTCAATAAAGGATACGAACAGAATGAAGATAAATTGATCATAGAAGTAAATTGGAAAGTTGTTTAAAATAGTATGTTCTGTCACATTCATTAAAGAAAATGTTTGTTTCATGACCCTTTAAATTAAAATAAAATAGTAAAAAAAAAAAAGAAAAACAGACTTGTCAGAAAATGAACAATGGTCTGACAAATATTTCCTCATGGGCGAGTCACTCCAGAGTGAGGAGCCAGCCAGTTCTATTTACAATACGCCTATGTGACTGATTGATTACATTATCTTGAACAAAAGGCAATGGACTGTTGAGCTGTATGCTTCTAAAACCTTTTGCTACATCAGAGGTTCAAACCATTGTCATCCCAGATTGACAAGTACTGTTTTTGTGCAATTTTTTGTGGCAGAGGAGGGGGCAGAGCAGAAGTATGTGCAATGATTCATGCAGTGGGTGTCCAACTCTGGCCCTGAATATGATCAGACGGTTCCCAGAGTGGTCCACTTGCCACTTAATAAATGAGACCTATAACTTAAAGGGATAGTCGACCCCAAAAGTGTTATTGTTTAAAAAGATAGTACCCATTTCCTAGCTTTGCACAACCAACATTATTAGATTAATATATTTTATAACATTTAAATCTCTACATTTCTGCATGTTTCTAAGTCACTACAGACTGCCTCTTATCACCTGCATTTTTAGTAACTTTTCACAAGAGACTGCCATTTAGATAATATTGTGCTCTCTCTCATGGAGTTGTGCAGGGCACTGTACTAGTTGGCTAAAATGCAAGTCAATAGATAATAAATAAATAGCCCTGATATAAGGGGGCTGTCAGAAGAGGCTTATATACAAGGTAATCACTGAGATAAAAAGTATATTAATATAACCATGTTTTCCAAAACTGAGGAATGGGTAATAAAGGGATTATCTATCTTTTTAAACTATAACAATTTTGGACTAGACTGTGTCTTTAAAGGATTATTACACATAGTTAAAATGTATAATCCACAAATGCCCTATGAACTCGTGCGCATGCTCAGTAGCAGCTGGTGCTTCAGAAAGTGTGTATATATAAAAAGACTGTGCTTAATATAATAATGGAATTAAATTAGAAAGCTGTTTAAAGCTGCATAGTCAATCTGAATCATGAAAGTTTAATTTTGACTTGAGTCTCCTTTTTAATAATTCTCACCAACTTAAGCCCACAGGTATGTACTGTAGATGTTAGTGTACATTGGCAGAGGAGACTAAAAGCGCCCTTCTCTATGAAATGATGTGGATACTTTTGAGTCTAAAAGGGCCATAATACCCAAATGTTTAAACACTTGAAAGTGATGCAGCATAGCTGTAAAAAGCTGACTAGAAAATATCTCCTGAACATCTCTATGTAAAAAAGAAAGATATTTTACCTCAAAAGTTCCTCAGTAGCCACCTCCCATGGTAAAGGATTTCTAAGCAGCATTTTAGTGTGTCTGTCCTGGGACAGCTTAGGGGATGAGCCTCGTGAACTCTCATATTATTTCACCAATCAGGTAAAGGAAGCTTACTATGAAATCTCATGAGAGTTAAGTCAAATCTCATGAGATCACAGTAAGAGTTCATGACCTCAGCACTGCTGATGCTGATTGGCTGCTGTTCATTTCTTCATTTTTTTATTTTTTTTTACCTGCAACTGGGAGCAGGTGAAGTATAACTTTTTACACAGAACTTACTCTGCTGAGCTGAGGAGATTGTTTGGTAAAATTTCTTCCTTTTATACATAGAGATGCTCAGGTGATATTTTCCTGTCAGCTTTTTACAGTTATACTGCATCAGTTTCAAGTGATTTAGCATATGAGTATTATGTCCCTTTAATGTAATTGCATATCTCATGGGTCATAAAACAATTAGGCAAGATTTAACAAATATTTAAAAATTAATAAAATATCAGCGCACACTGGATCAGAATCAAATATCAATACAAAGGTAATACAAAATAATGATAAAAAACAAATAATATACAAATCATATACTCAGTTGTACAATACGTGCATTGAATTGGCTGTAGGTTATCAATGACTGCTAAATGACTGTCAATCAGATAAACCTAAAAATAATAAACAAATAAATAAATTAATCAAACCTAATATCTTCTAACATATACTGTCCTTATTCAATTAATTCAAGTAATAGGGTAAATCTTAATCGATAGATGACAGATTTTGGGGAATTGTATTCTCCTAATAAATATATATTTGCAATGTGTATACACACCAATTGTGCTTACATAGATACTAAGTACAGAGTTCAGAAATAATGAGTTTCCCTTTTTGTTACTTGTAGCTTAGTGTGTAATTTAGGTATCCTAGCCCCGACAAAGAGTAGCAGCTGAAATATATAAGGAACACACAGCGCCCACCGATTCAAGGTAGTATAAAAAACAATTTTAATATAAGCGCAATTAAGCATACATTGCACTTACAAGATAAAAGTTGTCAACAGGCATATCACCCAGGTAACGAAAACCTCCGTAGCTGGCCAAACTGGATACTTATTCTGTGTGGAGTGTGAGTTTTCAGCGTTCTTAGTAATGGGTCCCGTGCAATCTCCTGCTGTATTCTTTGGATTTGCAACACTGTTAAAAATATTTTGGTCTCTCACTCAAACACCGATACACCACAAGAAAAGTTCCATACAAGTCTGGATACACTTGCAACAAATTGCTAATGGATTTACCCTATGCGTTTCGTTATTTCGTATATTCGTATTTTTATATGGAACTTTTCTTGTGGTGTAATGGCGTTTGAGTGAGAGACCATAAGATTTTTAACAGTGTTGCAAATCCAAAGAATATGGCAGGAGGTTGTACGGGACCCATTACTAAAAACGCTGAAAATTCACACTCCACACAGAATAAGTATCCAGTTTGGCCAACTATGGAGGTTTTCGTTACCTGGGTGATATGCCTGTTGACAACTTTTATCTTTTAAGTGCAATTTATGCTTAATTGCGCTGATATTAAAATTGTTTTTTAAACTACCTTGAATGGGTGGGCGCTGTGTGTTCCTTATATCTTTCAAAGTTTAAAAAAATGCTGGTGGTAGGAAGAGTTAAAATGACTGGACTATAATTCATACCACTTGCATTTTTACACTTAGATTTAGTTAATACTATTTATTGTGTTGGATAATGTGGATGCATAATTATCAGATACATTTTAATGAGTGCCCACATCAAAATTATTAATGTTGGCTTTAGCCTAATGTTATCCCTTCCCACTTCCGCACTTTGTCATATACTAAATGTCTTTATTGTGTAATTAAATACATTATATTAAAGAGATACTAAGTCCAAATGTTTTCTTTAATGATTCAGATAGAGCATGCAATTTTAAGCAGCTTTCTAATTTACACCTATTATCATTTTTTCTTTGTTCTCTTGCCATCTTTATTTGAAAAGCAGGAATGAAAAGCTTAGGATCTGGCCCATTTTTGGATCAGCCCCTGGGTAGCGCTTGCTGATTGGTTGCTAAATGTAAAAACACATACATGATATCAGTCTGCAGTTTCACAAGTTTATTTTTTTGTTAACTTTTTTAATCATTCAACTCTTACGGTTCTCTTTTTGATGTCTGCTAAAAATGTGCATAATTATTTACATATATTTTAATTACATTTTCTGTGATATATTTTAAATAAATTGTGAAAAAATGTGGACACTAATGCATGTTAGAAATATATTTACTTTTCTCTCCCCTTTTTCTCCTTTATAAGATTGTATGGGACAGCACATATAGAGTGGCGTGTTACGTTTCTGCTTGTCCAGTTGACTATCAAGATGAATTTGAGTATTTTTACGTGTGCAACTATCTTCCAGCGTAAGTATTCAAATCTAAATTTAAAATCTTTGGAAATTAAATATAAAGGTTGTTGATTTTTTTTTTATTATTATTATTTAATCATTTTTTTAAATTTATTTCAAGGCATCAGATTTGATTGTCAATATAGTTGCATAAACTATTTCTCATAGTCCAGACTTAAAGGAACAGTCTACTTCAGATTTCTTATTGCTTTAAAAGATAGATAATCCCTTTATTACCCGTCCCCCAGTTTTGCATAACCAACACCGTTATATTAATATATAATATGATTACCTTGTATCTAAGTCTCTGCAGACTGCTCCTTTATTTCAGTTCTTTTGACAGAATTGCATTTTAGCCAATCAGTGCTGACTCCTAGGTAACTCCATGGGAGTGAGCACATTGATATATATATATATATATATATATATATATATATATATATATATATATATATATATATATATACATATACATACATACATACATACAAATATACATACAAATACAAAATTTGTTTTTTTAGCACACCTTACAAAAAGTTTAAATCCACATCTGGGAGTGCTGCCAATATGACCCAGTAATTACACAAACAAAGAGGTATCAGCGCACATCCATTTTCCAAAGCACAACATATTTTTTACTGCTGCAAAAAAATTGCCTGCAAATACATCAAGAGACAACTATTCTTTTTTTAAATAATATTGGGAACTTAGTCACACAATATGGCCATATTCTGCTTAGCCAGTCACCACTTTCAAGGTGCCCCAATTCGACTGGTCCTACTCTACAGTCCTTTTTGCCACAGAGGGCTGAAACATTCCTGCTTTTACTCTTCATAATAGAATGAGACTCCCTGGCTTTTTATTCACAACTCTATAACACTGTTATGAGCACACCTGAACTTGGGTGGGGTGCTTAAACCAATGGGAGATGGTCAGTCTCCCTGGTAATTTTAAATACAAATTTAGTTTTTTTAGCACACCTTACAAAAAGTTTAAATCCACATCTGGGAGTGCTGCCAATATGACCCAGTAATTACACAAAGAGATATCAGCGCACATCCATTTTCCAAAGCACAACATATTTTTTACTGCTGCAAAAAATTGCCTGCAAATACATCAAGAGACAACTATTCTTTTTTTAAATATGGATGTGCGCTGATACCTCTTTGTTTGTGTAATTACTGGGTCATATTGGCAGCACTCCCAGATGTGGACTTAAACTTTTTGTAAGGTATGCTAAAAGACCAGATTTTGTATTTGTATTTAAAATTACCTGTGAGACTGACCATCTCCCATTGGTTTAAGCACCCCACCCAAGTTCAGGTGTGCTCATAACAGTGTTATAGAGTTGTGAATAAAAAGCCAGGGAGTCTCATTCTATTATGAAGAGTAAAAGCAGGAATGTTTCAGCCCTCTGTGGCAAAAAGGACTGTAGAGTAGGAGCAGTCGAATTGGGGCACCTTGAAAGTGGTGACTGGCTAAGCAGAATATGGCCATATTGTGTGACTAAGTTCCCAATATTATTTAAAAAAAGAATAGTTGTCTCTTGATGTATTTGCAGGCATTTTTTTGCAGCAGTAAAAAATATGTTGTGCTTTGGAAAATGGATGTGCGCTGATACCTCTTTGTTTGTGTAATTACTGGGTCATATTGGCAGCACTCCCAGATGTGGATTTAAACTTTTTATAAGGTGTGCTAAAAAAACAAATTTTGTATTTGTATTTAAAATTACCAGGGAGACTGACCATCTCCCATTGGTTTAAGCACCCCACCCAAGTTCAGGTGTGCTCATAACAGTGTTATAGAGTTGTAAATAAAAAGCCAGGGAGTCTCGTTCTATTATGAAGAGTAAAAGCAGGAATGTTTCAGCCCTCTGTGGCAAAAAGGACTGTAGAGTAGGACCAGTCGAATTGGGGCACCTTGAAAGTGGTGACTGGCTAAGCAGAATATGGCCATATTGTGTGACTAAGTTCCCAATATTATTTTAAAAAAGAATAGTTGTCTCTTGATGTATTTGCAGGCAATTTTTTGCAGCAGTAAAAAATATGTTGTGCTTTGGAAAATGGATGTGCGCTGATACCTCTTTGTTTGTGTGTATATATATGTATATATATATGTATATATATATACACACACACACACACAGTGGGGCAAAAAAGTATTTAGTCAGCCACCAATTGTGCAAGTTCTCCCACTTAAGAAGATGAGAGAGGCCTGTAATTTTCATCATAGGTATACCTCAACTATGAGAGACAAAATGTGGAAACACATCCAGACAATCACATTGTCTGATTTGGAAAGAATTTATTTGCAAATTATGGTGGAAAATAAGTATTTGGTCAATATCAAAAGTTCATCTCAATACTTTGTTATATATCCTTTGTTGGCAATGACAGAGGTCAAACTTTTTCTGTAAGTCTTCACAAGGTTGTCAGACACTGTTGCTGGTATTTTGGCCCATTCCTGCATGCAGATCTCCTCTAGAGCAGTGATGTTTTGGGGCTGTCGCTGGGCAACACGGACTTTCAACTCCCTCCAAAGGTTTTCTATGGGGTTGAGATCTGGAGACTGGCTAGGCCACCCCAGGACCTTGAATGCTTCTTACGAAGCCACTCCTTCGTTGCCCGGGCGGTGTGTTTGGGATCATTGTCATGCTGAAAGACCCAGCCATGTTTCATCTTCAATGCCCTTGCTGATGGAAGAAGGTTTGCACTCAAAATCTCACTATTAGTGATGTCGCGAACCTAAAATTTTGCGTTTGCAAACGGCGGACGCGAACTTCCACAACTGTTCGCGAACGGGCGAACTGGGCGAACCGCCATAGACTTCAATAGGCAGGCGAATTTTAAAACCCACAGGGACTCTTTCTGGCCACAATAGTGATGGAAAAGTTGTTTCAAGGGTACTAACACCTGGACTGTGGCATGCCGGAGGGGGATCCATAGCAAAACTCCCATGGAAAATTACATAGTTGATGCAGAGTCTGGTTTTAATCCATAAAGGGCATAAATCACCTAACATTCCTAAATTGTTTGGAATAACCTGCTTTAAAACATCAGGTATGTACACTACTATTACACCAGATATGAGTTGCACTGGGGTGACACTGTGCCCTGGAAGGTAGGCACTTAAATGCACACGTGTGAAGGAAACTGACTGCTATTATTTAACACAGTCAAAAAGGTGTTGTTTTTTTTTAAATCTACACTACTGTTACACCAGATATGAGTGGTGGCACTGGGCAAGTGGGCACAGTATACGCTGTGAGCCTGACACACACGCTGGCAGGCAGGCAACTGCAATTAGATTACACAGGGGAAAAAAAGCAGCCCTAAAAAGGGCTTTTTGGGGTGCTGTCCTTACAGCAGAGATCAGATGAGTCCTTCAGGACTGTAGTGGACACTGAATACACTAGCCTAGCTATAGATTTCCCTACTTAATCAGCAGCAGCTACTCTGTCCCTCCTCTCACTAACAATGCAGCTTCCGAATGAATCTAAAATGGATGCTGTCCAGGAGGTAGGAGGGTCTGGGAGGGAGTGTCTGCTGCTGATTGGCTGGAATGTGCCTGCTGACTGTGAGGTACAGGGTCAAAGTATTACTCAATGATGATGAATAGGTCGTCCTGTTCCCTTTGCAGAGAAACAGCCCCAAAGCATGATGTTGCCACCCCCATGCTTCACAGTAGGTATGGTGTTCTTTGTTTGCAACTCAGCATTCTCTCTCCTCCAAACATGACGAGTTGTGTTTCTACCAAACAGTTCTACTTTGGTTTCATCTGACCATATGACATTCTCCCAATCCGCTCTGGATCATCCAAATGCTCTCTAACATACTTCAGACGGGCCCGGACATGTACTGGCTTAAGCAGGAGGACACGTCTGGCACTGCAGGATCTGAGTCCCTGGCGGTATAGTGTGTTACTGATGGTAGCCTTTGTTACGTTGGTCCCAGCTCTCTGCAGGTCATTCACTAGGTCCCCCCATGTGGTTCTGGGATGTTTGTTCTTGTGATTATTTTGACCCCACGGGGTGAGATCTTGCGTGGAGCCCCAGATCGAGGGAGATTATCAGTGGTGCTGTATATCTTCCATTTTCTAATTATTGCTCCAACAGTTGATTTCTTCACACCAAGCTGCTTGCCTATTGCAGATTCAGTTTACCCAGCCTGGTGCAGGTCTACAATTTTGTTTCTGGTGTCCTTCGACAGCTCTTTGGTCTTCACCATAGTGGAGTTTGGAGTGTGACTGTTTGAGGTTGTGGACAGGTGTCTTTTATACTGATAACAAGTTCAAACAGGTGCCATTAATACAGGTAATGAGTGGAGGACAGAAGAGCCTCTTAAAGAAGAAGATACAGGTCTGTGAGAGCCAGAAATCTTGCTTGTTTGTAGGTGACCAAATACTTATTTTCAACCATAATATGCAAATAAATTATTTCCAAATCAGACAATGTGATTGTCTGGATTTGTTTCCACATTTTGTCTCTCATAGTTGAGGTATACCTATGATGAAAATTACAGGCCTCTCTCATCTTCTTATGTGGGAGAACTTGCACAATTGGTGGCTGACTAAATACTTTTTTGCCCCACTGTATATATAAATATATACGGCACACATGAACTAGCGCTGTCTAGTTGTAAAAAACTGTCAAAATGCAAGAGATCAAAGCAAATTTGATTATAAAAGTAAATTGTAAAGTTGTTTAAAATTGCATGCCCTATCTAAATCATAAAATTGTATTTTTGACTAGGCTATCTCTTTAAGGAATAGGTTTAGAAGATTGGCTTAAAGGGACAGTAAAGTCAAAATTAAACCAAATGATTTGATAGATTGTGAGGCTAAAGGGACAGTCTAGTCCAAAATAAACTTTCATGATTCAGATAGAGAATGTAATTTTAAACAATTTTCCATTTTACTTTTATCACCAATTTAGTTTTGTTCTCTTGGTATTCTTAGTTGAAAGCTAAACCTAGGAGGTTCATATGCTAATTTCTAAGCCCTTGAAGGCCGTTTCTTCTCTCAGGGCATTTTGACAGTTTTTCACCACTATAGGGTGTTAGTTCATGTGTGTCATACAGATAACACTGTGCTCACGCACGTGGAGTTTAGGTGAGCCAGCTCTGATTGGCTAAAATGGATGTCTGTCAAAAGAACTGAAATAAGGGGCAGTTTGCAGAGGCTTAGATACAAGGTAATCACAGAGATAAAGTGTATTTATATAACTGTGCTGGTTGTGCAAAACTAGGGAATGGGTAATAAAGGGATTATATATCTTTTTAAACAATAACAATTCTGGTGTAGACTGTCCCTATAAACAACTTTTTAATTAACCTTTTCTATCAATTTTGCATAGCTCTCTTTGTATCCTTTCTTAAAGAATATTCCTAGGTGAGCTCAAGAGTATGCATGTGTATTTAGCTATCTGGCAGCAGTATTTGAAATATTGGTTATAGCAATGTTATACTTAGTTGTAAACACTTCTACCATAGTCCGCTAAAGACACCTGCACGCTCCTGAGCACCTCTCACCCTACCTAGATTTAGGGCTAGATTACAAGTGGATCGCTAAATATCACTTGCACAAAAGCGATATTAGCACTCCATTAACACCAGTGCACGCTGGTATTATAAGTTAAGCCCAATGTGAATGCATTGCTAAGGAAGCATTGCGCATCAGAACCTAAGCGCAGCTAAGGGGGTAAGTAGCGCAGTGATGGAAGCAATATTAAATATCTGTTAATATGTCTAAATACTTTTCAGTGCCGTTTTTTTTAACACCCCACTCCTGCCAACTTTACACCCAAAATACTGCTTAGTGCAGGTATTTTATTAAAAAAATAAAAATGGTCCAATGTAGCCTCCAATCAGCAAGCACTACCCAGGCGTTGAAACAAAAAATGGGTCGGCTCCTATAAGCTTATATTCCTGCTTTTTCAAACAAAGATACAGACAATGAATAAAAATTGATAATAGGAGTAAATTAGAAAGTTGGTTAAAATTGCCTGCTGTATCTGAATCAGTGAAGACAAAATTTGGGTTTCATATCTCTTTAATATATGACTGTCCATACTGAGGAAAATAAGTAATTAGTGGTTTAAATTCAATAAAAGTCTCTCGAAGTGTCTCATGTTAGACTTAGTAAAGGGAATTCTGTAAAATTAAATGTCTGCACCCCTGGCTGCATAGTAAAGAAAACCAAGGCAAGCAAAATCTCACAGTTTACTGAGGACATCAACTTTAAAATAAAACTTCATAGCTTTTATTATCAATTGTATTTTGTTATATTGGCATCATTTGTTGGAAAGCATGCATAGGTATTCTCAGGAGAAGAAAGGCAATGGTGAATGGTGGCTACACACATATGCTTGTAGTCATTGACTTACCATTGTTCAGGTAGCTCCCAGTAGCACATTGTTTCTATGGAGCTGACTTTAATAGCTATGTAATCAATCACTAGACTATAAAAAAGTTGATTGAAGGATTTTTTCTGAGTCAAGCACAGTTGAGATTGCTAACTCACGCAAGATTTGATTTATATTTCTCCACAACTTCACTTGGAACTGCTTATAATAGATGGCTGCAATCCAAAATGGGTGAAAGGTTTTATGGTGTCCATATGTATGTTCTGCAATTGGGTAGAACGGTGTTTATGGTAAGTGCTAAACAATATGATTGCCCATTTTATATGGGCATTATGGATACTGGGCATCTTTGAGTTTGGCTATCTGCTCTCACTAATGATATTTCATTTTTGGATGATATGGTCAGTATGTTTTTTGGGTGATCACAATCTAAAATGGATTTAGCCACTAAAAACAAAAGCTGTAAAGGTATTTTCAACAGAAATATTCCTGTTTTTGGTTGTTTAAGGGACACTAAACACAATTTTTTATTTAATGATTCATATAAAGCATGCAATTTTAAGCACCTTTCTAATTTACTCCTATTATCACATTTTCTTTGTTCTCTTGCTATCTTTATTTAAAAAACAGGAATTTAAAGCTTAGGAGCCGGCCCATTTTTGGTTCAGAACCTGGGTTATGCTTGATTATTGGCTTGCTAAATGTATCCACCAATAAGCAAGCGCTATCCAGGGTGCTGAACCTAATAAGCTGCTAAGCTTTAAATCCTTTTAGAATACCTTTAACCACTTAACGATCAGCACCGTACCCTTACGATGCTGGTCTTTATGCCTTTAAGGACCAGAGATGTACCCTGTACATCGCTGCAGTCCTGGGCTTCTGTCTGACGTGATCTCGCTCAAAAGAGCGAGATTGCACTATCTCTGCATGCCCCACGAGTGGGGCACTGCAGAAATAGACTTGCAGAGTTGTCGATGCAGAGGGGGCATCGCACAGCGGTGGTAACAATTGTTGGTGGGTAGGAGCGTAATGAGGGAGGCGGGTGGGCGGCCCATCGCTGGAGGAGACGGGAAATGGGTGGGAGTGAGTGGGACTGCTCTGCCACTGCCTATTATATCTATATACAAATGGCATTCATATTGTTTAGCAATGATCAGGATGGATTTCAGTAACAAATCCGCAATCTCATTTGAAAGCCCTGTTTTTTCTTTCAGGATTCAGATAGATAGTTGCCAGTACCAAAGATGGCCACCACTAGAGGGAGGGGGGAGAGCTAGAGCTGTTTGGGAGGGATCAGGGAGGTGGGAGGGTTGAGAAGGGATCGCTACGCTGCATAAAACAATAATAATAAAAAAATTTAAAAAAAAAAAATAATTAATTAATTAAAATTAGCTATATACTGCATACTGGCAGACTGTCTGCCAGTACCTAAGGTGGTGGGGATGAGTATCGGTGGGAGAGGGGGGATAGAGATGTTTGGGAGGGATCAGGGAGGTGGGAGGTGTCAGGTAGGAGGCTAATACCTACATTATTATAATATTTTCTTTATCCTGCCGGGAACTTCAAAAGTGTGGTGTGCACAACTGCAGTTATCAGCCTTCTTATTACCAAAAATCAATGGCGAAGCCATGCTTGTCTGCTATTACTGAACAAAGGGGATCTCAGAGAAGATTTTAAAATCATTTATATCATGATAGCACATGCCGTATGTGAATAGTTTCAGTGAGAAACCAAAAGTTTGTGAAAAATGTATCAATCTTTTTATATGATTGCATTTGGTATGAAAATGGTGGAATAAAATATACCAAAATGGACATAGATCGATACCTTGGGTTATCTACTTAAACAAAATGTATAGTTTTTATAGGTAAATAAAAAAACAAGGTTCTATTTCTGTTTAAATGTAAAAATGCTAAAAATCCTCCAGTATTTCGGGTAATTTTTTTTCTGAAATTCCTGGTAGCAAAGTGGATAATAATACTATACCATATACTGATATATACATTTAAGTTGTTTATGTGACCATTTCAGAGTGTATTGGAATACTGTCAAACATGTAAAAAAGGCCAGTCTTGGACCCATTGTGTGCTGAATTTGATGTGTCTATTTTGTTGCCAAAATAAAGTACAAAACCCATGATTAAGAGGATTGTAATCACAGAGCAATTATACTACTCATCCATCAGTCTGTGAAGTTCTTTTTTTAAACTTTTTCCAGTGCTTAAAGGGTGTTATCTCTCTGATTGTGATCACTCAGAACTTGGATTGGGAGCATAAAACTGTTGATAAACTGGATTGGAGAGATTGGAATCAAAACAAAAATTATATGCAAGCAATATTAATATAGAAGCCCCAGACAATGATTAAGTTTTCTATTTGAAGAAAATATAAAGCAAAAAGTTAAGCTTTTAGGCCATTATTCAAAATCAAGTGATATCTGTACATGATATCATGCAGTCTTGACAATACATATATATGTGCCTATTACCCTGTTTACTGTATAAGGATGAATGCAGCTTTAATTAATCAAAACTGTGTATGTTAACAAACTTCTAGAATGTTTTCAGTGGCCATTTCAGAGTGTCTAACATAGGTTGAGTGTAATAGAACTTCCAAGGACTTTAGGTGCCGAATTCAATGAGCCAAAAAAATTAGACGAAAACATATTCGGCTAGATTTAGAGTTTGGCGGTAGCCGTGAAAACCAGCGTTAGAGGCTCCTAACGCTGGTTTTAGGCTACCGCCGGTATTTGGAGTCAGTCAGGAAAGGGTCTAACGCTCACTTTTCAGCCGCGACTTTTCCATACCGCAGATCCCCTTACGTCAATTGCGTATCCTATCTTTTCAATGGGATCTTCCTAACTCCGGTATTTAGAGTCGTGGCTGAAGTGAGCGTTAGAAATCTAACGACCAAACTCCAGCCGCAGAAAAAAGTCAGTAGTTAAGAGCTTTTTGGGCTAACGCCGGTTCATAAAGCTCTTAACTACTGTGCTCTAAAGTACACTAACACCCATAAACTACCTATGTACCCCTAAACTGAGGTCCCCCCACATCGCTGCCACTCGATTAAATTTTTTTAACCCCTAATCTAATACGTTATACTTATGTACCCCTAATCTGCTGCCCCTAACACCGCCGACCCCTTTATTATATTTATTAACCCCTAATCTGCCCCCCACAACGTCGCCGCCAACTACCTACAATAATTAACCCCTAATCTGCCGACCGCAAAGCGCCGCTACTTAAATTATCCTTATGTACCCCTAATCTGCTGCCCCTAACACCGCCGACCCCTATATTATATTTATTAACCCCAAATCTGCCCCCCACAACGTCGCCTCCACCTGCCTACACTTATTAACCCCAAATCTGACGAGCGCACCGCACCGCTACTCTATTAAATTTATTAAACCCTAAAGCTAATTCTAACCCTAACCCTAACACCCCCCTAAATTAAATATAATTTTATTCTAACTAAATAAATTAACTCTTATTAAATAACTTATTCCTATTTAAAGCTAAATACTTACCTGTAAAATAAACCCTAATATAGCTACAATATAACGAATAATTACATTGTAGCTATTTTAGGATTAATATTTATTTTACAGGCAACTTTGTAATTATTTTAACCAGGTACAATAGCTATTAAATAGTTAAGAACTATTTAATAGTTACCTAGTTAAAATAATAACAAAATTACCTGTAAAATAAATCCTAACCTAAGTTACAATTAAACCTAACACTACACTATCAATAAATTCATTAAATAAAATACCTACAATTATCTGCAGCCAATAGAACAGCCAATAGAATGCGAGCTCAATCTGATTGGCTGATCGGATTAGCCAATCGGATTGAACTTGATTCTGATTGGCTGATTCCATCAGCCAATCAGAATTTTCCTACCTTAATTCCGATTGGCTGATAGAATCCTATCAGCCAATCGGAATTCGAGGGACGCCATCTTGGATGACGTCCCTTAAAGGAACCGTCATTCTTCAGTTGGATGTCGGAGGATGAAGATGGGTCCGCGGTGGAGGTCTTCAGGATGGAGCCGGTCCTCATCGGATGAAGATAGAAGATGCCGCTTGGAAGATGATGGTTGCCGGTCCAGATCTACTCTTCTTCCCGGATAGGATGAAGACTTTGGAGCCTCTTCTGGATTTCTTCAGCCATCGGATGATGGATGTCTAGCCCCCACTTGGGCTTAGATGAAGATATCGGAGCCTGGAACGGACGGTCATACCTGGCATGGTGAAGACAAGGTAGGAAGATCTTCAGGGGCTTAGTGTTAGGTTTATTTAAGGGGGGTTTGGGTTAGATTAGGGGTATGTGGGTGGTGGGTTGTAATGTTGGGGGGGGGGTATTGTATGTTTTTTTTTACAGGCAAAAGAGCTGAATTCTTTGGGGCATGCCCCGCAAAGGGCCCTGTTCAGGGCTGGTAAGGTAAAAGAGCTTTGAACTTTAGTAATTTAGAATAGGGTAGGGCATTTTTTATTTTGGGGGTCTTTGTTATTTTATTAGGGGGCTTAGAGTAGGTGTAATTAGTTTAAAATTGTTGTAATATTTTTCTTATGTTTGTAAATATTTTTTTATGTTTTGTAACTTAGTTCTTTTTATTTTTTGTACTTTAGTTAGTTTATTTAATTGTATTTATTTGTAGATATTGTATTTAATTAATGTATTGATAGTGTAGTGTTAGGTTTAATTGTAGATAATTGTAGGTATTTTATTTAATTTATTTATTGATAGTGTAGTGTTAGGTTTAATTGTAACTTAGGTTAGGATTTATTTTACAGGTAATTTTGTAATTATTTTAACTATTTTAGCTATTAAATAGTTCTTAACTATTTAATAGCTATTGTACCTGGTTAAAATAAATACAAAGTTACCTGTAAAATAAATATAAATCCTAAAATAGCTATAATATATTTATAATTTATATTGTAGCTATATTAGGATTTATTTTACAGGTAAGTTTTTATTTTTAAATAGGAATAATTTATTTAATAAGAGTTAATTAATTTTGTTACATTTAAATTATATTTAAGTTAGGGGGGTGTTAGTATTAGGGTTAGACTTAGCTTTAGGGGTTAATACATTTATTAGAATAGCGGTGAGCTCCGGTCGGCAGATTAGGGGTTAATGTTTGAAGTTAGGTGTCGGCGATGTTAGGGAGGGCAGATTATGGATTAATACTATTTATTATAGGGTTAGTGAGGCGGATTAGGGGTTAATAACTTTATTATAATAGCGGTGCGGTCCGGTCGGAAGATTAGGGGTTAATAAGTGTAGGCAGGTGGAGGCGACGGTGTGGGGGGCAGATTAGGGGTTAATAAATATAATATAGGGGTCGGCGGTGTTAGGGGCAGCAGATTAGGGGTACATAGGGATAATGTAAGTAGCGGCGGTTTACGGAGCGGCAGATTAGGGGTTAAAAATAATATGCAGGGGTCAGCGATAGCGGGGGCAGCAGATTAGGGGTTAATAAATATAATATAGGGGTCGGCGGTGTTAGGGGCAGCAGATTAGGGGTACATAGGGATAATGTAAGTAGCGGCGGTTTACGGAGCGGCAGATTAGGGGTTAAAAATAATATGCAGGGGTCAGCGATAGCGGGGTCGGCAGATTAGGGGTTAATAAATATAATATAGGGGTCGGCGGTGTTAGGGGCAGCAGATTAGGGGTACATAGGGATAATGTAAGTAGCGGCGGTTTACGGAGCGGCAGATTAGGGGTTAAAAATAATATGCAGGGGTCAGCGATTGCGGGGGCGGCAGATTAGGGGTTAATAAGTGTAAGGTTAGGGGTGTTTAGACTCGGGGTACATGTTAGGGTGTTAGGTGCAGACGTAGGAAGTGTTTCCCCATAGCAAACAATGGGGCTGCGTTAGGAGCTGAACGCGGCTTTTTTGCAGGTGTTAGTTTTTTTTTCAGCTCAAACAGCCCCATTGTTTCCTATGGGGGAATCGTGCACGAGCACGTTTTTGAGGCTGGCCGCGTCCGTAAGCAACTCTGGTATCGAGAGTTGAAGTTGCGTTAAATATGCTCTACGCTCCTTTTTTGGAGCCTAACGCAGCCATTCTGTGGACTCTCAATACCAGAGTTATTTTAAAGGTGCGGCCAGAAAAAACCCTGCGTAGCTAACGCACCCCCTTGGCCGCAAAACTCCAAATCTAGGCCATTGTGATTGCCGAGCACTAGCAGTTTTCAGCTCCATAGGGTAGCTAGGGCTTTCTTCCAGAGGCTGAAAACCTGTTTATGAGTGCAAGAGAGACAAAATCTAGCTATTATGATCATGCCAAATTGAAAAGTAGCCTTTTCGGGTTGTAAAGCATGGCTCCCAATAGATTGTGATCAACGCCTTAATTCTGCGCTATACTATTTTAATGAAACTTAAGAATAAAGTACTTGACACGTACATACACACACACACATTATATACTGTATACACACATTATATCTGGGTAAATGTAGCTGCAGATAGGGGCTCCCATGAGCATCTATTTAAAAAAAATGCATTTTTCCCCTTTGAAATAAAGCCATATATAAGTTTATAAGATACACACTATTTGAAGGATCAGGCAATTTACCTTTTAAATGTTGAGTCTTGGGGGTTTAGAGGGCTTAGGGTAGCTGAGATCAAGGGGTTTGAATACTTAAGTTCTCTGCATCAGCCAAACTCTTCTGGGTTCCTGGGGCCTATGTGTGGTGACGTAACTGGTATCAAGGGATACTTGGCCACCTTGTATTTGACTATAAGTGTAAGGGGGCCGTGATTTGCAACATAAACACAACTCCCCATAAATACTATTTGTTGAGTGAATATAGCACAACTGATAGTTAAGAGCTATATGAGGTACTTTAATATGTGATTAGGTTTCCTGAAGTCATGGGGAGCTTTGCTTTTGTTGCATAACTCTATTATTTGTCCTCTTTCTAGCCGACAGCATATTCTTGTCTTGTGAACTGCTGGTGCAATGCCGCCGACTGCAGATTTGAGGCCAATCGGCCGCTAGCAGGGGGTGTCAATCCACCTGATCCTATTCAATCGGGTTGATTTCTGTCCACGGCCTCAGAGCAGGCGGACAAGTTATGGAGGAGTGGTCTTTAGACCGCTGCTTCGTAACTTCTGTTTCCAGAAAACAATGGGAATCATAAATCGGCCCCCTAGTATCTACTATTACACATTTAGTCTTTTCATCAATTTTATTGGTTAACACAGTAGAATTAGTTTTTTTGGTAAAGATCAAAAATATTTTTTTTCTAAATCTACAATTTCACCAAACCTAAAGTGCTTATTTAAAACATCTATTATTACAATGACAATTTTTTTTCTCCTATTCTAATAATTTTTTTTTTGTATATTTTATCTTAAACTTCCTCAGCTGTATGAATCACAAACTAGACACATGTTCTGTTGAAATATTACAAAACAAAGAAATTGATTGAAATGGCTGCAGTCAACTTTAAATATTCAATAAGTATATACAATCTAACCACATAAGATCAACGTACAGGTGCTTGCCCCACAAAACAATGTGCCTTCCACTGGTTTGGATGCCAGGCATATTCCCCTACCAATTTCTCTCCCATCCCTTTGGGAGGTACCACTTCAAAAATAATTGAATTAATTGTGCAATAACGCCCCCTGCAGATTTGAGGCCTATCGGCCGCTAGCGTAAAGTATAATCAACCCGATCATATCTGATCTGGCTGATTGCTTTCCGCCACCTCAGAGGTGGCGGGCAAGTTAAGGAGCAGCGGTCTTAAGATTGTTGCTTCTTAACTCCTGTTTCCGGCAAGCCTGAAGGCTCACGCGGAAACAGGGGTATACGGGCCATTTGGGTCGTGATAAATCGCTGCTCTATTATCAAATTTTCTTCATTCTCTTGGTATCTTTATTTTAAAAAGCAAAATGTAAGCTTAGAAGCTGGCCCAATTTTGGTTCAGCACCTGGGTAGTGCTTGCTGATTGATGGCTACAATTAATAGAAAAAGTTTTGGAAAACCGCACACTGTTGAATTAGGCTTGTGGGGCACGGAATGTAGGACCTGCCAAGTCCCAGGATACAGTCCAAACAACAAAAGGTATTCCAGCCTCCAGAAAATGTAAAAAGAACCTTTATTATATAGTATGTTTTTCTTCTGAGGACCCCATGTAAGAAAAATAAAGGTTCTTTTTAAAATTTTTGGAGGCTGGAATAACTTTTGTTGTTTTGATGGCTACAGTTAGACACCAATCAACAAGCACTACCCAGGTGCTGAACCAAAAATGGCCCAGCTCCTAAGCTTACATTTTTGCTTTTTAAATTAATATACTAAGGGGCATATTTATCAAGCTCCGTACAGGGCCTGATGCCCAGAAGTTATGAAACAGCGTACAGAAATCGCCAGAAATCAACCCGATTGAATACGATTGGGTTGATTGACACCCCGATTGGACGCGAATCTGCAGGGTGCAGCTTTGTACCAGCAGTTCAAAAGAACTGCTGGTGCAATGATAAATACCGAGAGCGTATGCTGTCAGCATTTATCAATGTGCAGCGGACATGATCCGCTATATCAGTTCATGTCCGCTCGCACAATCATAAATATGCCCCTAAGTGAACAAAGAAAAATTTATAATAGGAGTAAATTAGAAAGTTGCTTAAAATTGCCTGCTCTATCTGAATCATTAAAGTTACATTTTGACTAGACTATCCCTTTAAATGACAAGCAACCCACCCAATGTAGCTGCGACTATAAGCATCACAGACAGACAGAGCAAGCAATTTAAAAAAAAAAAAAATACTTAATGATTTACTTTTATTGTTGGATTTATTGCTTTCTCTTTGTATCCATTGTTAAAATGTTGAACTGTACTATGTGTGTGGACATCTCTTGAGTGCTATGTGGCAGTAGAGATTGCAAAAATATAAGATTTTTTTACATTGCTGTAAACTCCACTATCATATAGTACTCAAGGAATATGAATGTTCCTGAGCTACCTAGGTATTATGTCATGGAAATGGTTTTCAATAATGAGAAACAGGTAAATAGGGTTTTTTCTTTTCTTAATGCACCTTTGGGTTGCTTGCTTTATGAATGAGTGAGGGTTGTTTAGCTAGGATTACAGAAGTTTATTGGAGTATCTCTGTAAAATAAATTCTGCTGATTTACTTTTAACAGAGGTAATGTCCAAGGTAAGCAAGGACAACCATACGAAGTCGGCACACCATGCAGCAAATGTCCAAATGATTGTGAGAAAAGTCTTTGTTGTAAGTATATCTTTTTTTAAACTGATAATTATTTTATTTTTTTTGCTTCTGACAATTCACCATAAATTTACATACATTCAGAAGTGTATACTGATGTTGCTTGTTAGTTGTTTTTTTTTATAACATTAACAACCCTTATTTAAATGAACAGTAAACACTTTGAGATAGTAAAATAAAATGCTTAATTATGCAAAAATAACATTGTAATCAGGAAGGATAAAATCAATTATTATTATATATATATATATCAGATTTTTTTAAATTTAAATAAAATGCTTTTTTTGAGGCAAAATCTATCTTCAGATAGTTTTCTTTTTAATATACATTAGAGATGTGCATTCATTTCGTTACACAAAACGGTTAAGGGCTACTTCGGATGGTTACTAGTGTGTGATCAAAATATAAAAAGCTTTGGGAAAGCTCTGGTGTGTCAGCTGAACTATGTCTGAATAATCTGTGTGCACTTTAATTTTGTTATATTCTGATCACACTAGTATCCATCTAGGATAAGATTGTAGCCCTTGAACCTTTTCGTGACATTAATTGTGGTAATTAATTCTGTGAGAGTAAATATGTGTTAAGCCCAATGATTACCCACATGTGTGGGGCTCATCTAATCATAGTCATAATTACTACATGGATCTTTTTTACTCGCAGAGTGTGTTACAATGGACTTCTCAATTGTAGGCCAGTTAGCCCATTTTGAAGTGAACTATTGCGTTATATGAATATTGATCCACTTGTATGGAATATTCATTGATATTCTCAGACCTCAGCTGTCCTGATTTGTTTTTTTTGTATATTAGCCTTTTAAAATGTTTTTAATGAGGGTATATACCCATTTTTAGAATCTGGGTGACATACAATTTTATTTTTTTCGCTTTTTTTGGTCTCATCTACATGTACAATTTGCACTGCTACTTAGCACTAACAAGTGTTTGCCTAAAACGTGTTTCTTTATTCTTTTCTTTTTGGTTTTATTAACTCTTTATATGAACCAGGCACCCCCCACTTGTCTCATTCGCATTGTATGAATGAGACAAATTGGGTCTAAATTGCAACTGATATAGGATAAATTGTTTGTACTCATACTTTTTCTATGTTATTTAAATTTCTGTCTTTTTGTTGTTACAATCTTGAAAATATGTGAATTTGCACCCATCTGATGAATTAGTCTTTAGAACATCTTTTGGATATATATCGTTATTTTTAAATAATATTGGACACATTTTTGTTTTTTTCTGGATTATAATGTGCACATTTTACCTGTGGACTACTTTTTATATGGATCTATATATAAATCATTAGATTATTTGAATAGTTTTTGTTAACTCTTATTATTATCATTTGAAAGAAAATTACAATGTAAGTAATAACATATTACAGTAGAAGACATAACGGTGACAGTAGTTGTTAAATCTTATCCTTACAGTGGAGTAAATATAAGTAACATTACCTTAGATAATCATAAGTAACACATTTAAAACATAATAACAAAGGGGGAAAAAAAGGTTTAGGGAGGGAGAAGAAAACTCATGTGGTGAGTGCTTGTCGAATCTATCGAGAACTGGGATGTCAACAGAATCCAATATATTAGAAAAGTTCTCAACCTCTGGTAAATTGTAGACACAAAAAAAAAAAGATAATGAAATGTGAAGCTATTTAAGTGTCTGTTTTCTGTTCCCAGATGAAAATGATATTTAAAAAGGATTTTGATTTCCTTATGTGACTATAATTGTTTTTTCTAGGAATAAAATATGATTATATGATTAAACCCCTGTATTAATTTAGAAAAAGTTGGGACTTGCATTTTTTCAAGAATCTGGGAATTAACCTTTTAGTACAACTTACTATACATTGTAAAAGCTGTTTGCGAAATGCACAATGAATTATAGGAAGATGGTCGAGAAGAATGATTGACGGTTCTAGTTGAAGGATTATCCCTAATATATTATAGATATGTTTATGTCGGCAGATTAGGGGTTAATTATTGTAGGTAGGTGGAGGCGACGTTGGGGGCGGCAGATTAGGGGTTAATAAATATAATATAGGGGTTGGCGGTGTTAGGGGCAGCAGATTAGGGGTACATAGGTATAATGTAGGTTGCGGCGGTGTACGGAGCGGCAGATTAGGGGTTAAAAAAAAATATGCAGGGGTCAGCGATAGCGGGGGTGGCAGATTAGGGGTTAATAAATATAATATAGGGGTCGGCGGTATTAGGGGCAGCAGATTAGGGGTACATAGGGATAACGTAGGTGTCGGCGGTGTGCGGTCGGCAGATTAGGGGTTAAAAATTTTAATAGAGTGGCGGCGATGTGGGGGGACCTCAGTTTAGGGGTACATAGGTAGTTTATGGGTGTTAGTGTACTTTAGAGCACAGTAGTTAAGAGCTTTATGAACCGGCGTTAGCCCAAAAAGCTCTTAACTCCTGGGTTTTTTCTGCGGCTGGAGTTTTGTCGTTAGATTTCTAACGCTCACTTCAGCCAAGACTCTAAATACCGGCGTTAGAAAGATCCCATTGAAAAGATAGGATACGCAATTGGCGTAGGGGGATCTGCGGTATGGAAAAGTCGCGGCTGCAAAGTGAGCGTTAGACCCTTTAATGACTGACTCCAAATACCAGCGGGCGGTAAAAACCAGCGTTAGGACCCCCTAACGCTGGTTTTGACGGCTGCCGCCAAACTCTAAATCTAGCCGTATGTTATTTTAATTTCTTTCTTTTTGTTGTTACAATCTTGAAAATATGTGAATTTGCACCCATCTGATGAATTAGTCTTAAGAACATCTTTTGGATATATATCGTTACAATGTAAGTAATAACATATCACAGTAGAAGACATAACGGTGACAGTAGTTGTTAAATCTTCTCCTTACAGTGGAGTAAATATAAGTAACATTACCTTAGATAATCATAAGTAACACATTTAAAACATAATAACAAAGGGGAAAAAAAGGTTTAGGGAGGGAGAAGAAAACTCTTGTGGTGAGTGCTTGTCGAATCTATCGAGAACTGGGATGTCAACAGAATCCAATATATTAGAAAAGTTCTCAACCTCTGGTAAATTGTAGACACAAAACAAAAGATAATGAAATGTGAAGCTATTTAAGTGTCTGTTTTCTGTTCCCAGATTAAAATTATATTTAAAAAGGATTTTGATTTCCTTATGTGACTATAATTGTTTTTTCTAGGAATAAAATATGATTATATGATTAAACCCCTGTATTAATTTAGAAAAAGTTGGGACTTGCATTTTTTCAAGAATCTGGGAATTAACCTTTTAGTACAACTTACTATACATTGTAAAAGCTGTTTGCGAAATGCACAATGAATTATAGGAAGATGGTCGAGAAGAATGATTGACGGTTCTAGTTGAAGGATTATCCCTAATATATTTTAGATATGTTTAGTGATCATTTCCCAGTAAGAGTGAAGTAAAAGACACTACCACCATATATGAGACAGTAAGCCCTCTCCTCCACACTGTCTCCAGCACATGGGGGACGCTTTAGAGAATATACTGTGTAGTCTGGTAAGGGAGATATACCACCTAGATAGAATTTTTTAATTTAGTTTCAGGCATGTACACAGATACTAAAAAACTAGGTGGAACTCAATGGCTTGGGATATATGTATCTATATATTTAGGTAGATACTTAAGCAGGTATAAATATATAACCAGAAGAGCCCCATAAAATAGCATAGGCACAGTCACTGTAGAACAGAGCAGGTAATCACAGCTGATATAGGAAGATCCCTAATTGTAGTTGAATAAACAGGCCAGAGGTCGGTACAGGTGGCAAAGGTTCATAAGCAGAAGACAAGCAGAAAGGTAAGGGCAGGCATCTAAGGTTAACACACAGTATTTCATGCAGGATATTGGATAAAGGTAAGAGAGGTCTGAACACTAGGGAGTTGTCTCAAAAAATGAGCACTGAGTTGTCTGAGGAGAAGTGCTTTATGGAGATTGTGTGTGATTGACAGCCATCAAAGGGGCGTGGCACTAGGTAATATATGGACATATCTCCTCTTTACTTTTAATTTAATTTGGAGCCGATGTGGAGGGGGCGTGGTTACGTGATTCCTGGTGAATGTAATGCGCCCGCCCACCGGCATTACCACAGTTTTGGCACCATGCTGGAGAGGCCACAGTAGAAAGCCCAGCAACCCAGCCAGGCCGCTATGGAGAAGTGGTCGGTAGAGCTCTGGAGGCCACAGGAGGGGAACAAGGTAGCACAGCATTACAGTGCCCCCCTAAGGCACGCCCTCAGGTGGCGATCAGGACCAGGCTTCTCAGGATGTGCCCTGTGGAAGGACCAAACACATAAGGGTGCATGAACATCATCTGGTGCCACCCAAGATCTATCCTAAGGACCATAATCTCGCCAATGGATGAGATATTCTAGGCGACCTCTCCGAAGGTGTGAATCCAGAACCTCCTGCACTTCATATTTTTTTATTCCATTGACCAAAATAGAATCAGGATGAACTGGAGCTCTTAAAGTGAAGGAGTCCAGCACTGCTGATTTTAATAAAGATGTATTAAACACTGGGTGTATTTTGTATTCATTTGGGAGACTAAGTTTGACAGCATTAGGCAATATGATGTTGATGATTTCAAAGGGTCCAATGAATCCAGGACCTAGTTTCTTGGAAGGGCATTGGAGCTTCAAATACATAGTTGATAACCACACCTTGTCACCAAATTTATATGTAGGAGCAGGATGACAGTAGTGGTCTGCATAATGTTTAAATCGTGCTTGAGTTCTGACTAATGTTCTTTTAATGATCATAAAGTTTAAGATCGAGGTTTCAATGCATTTATCAGCCTCTGGAACTGGAGTTGTTATGGGAGAGCCAGGTAACATCACAGGATGGTATTCATAATTTGTTTTCGAAAAAAAGACAATACTCTTCGTAAATGTTCAATATATGTTCGGGAATGGATGCAGAATAAACCAGAGTGTCGTCTAGATAAACCACATCAAAAATGTCCAAAATGTCTCATAGTATGTAATTTACAAATGTTTGGAAGGTGGCAGAAGCGTAATTTAACCCATAAGGTATCACTAGATATTCTTAGGGTCTATATCATGAATGAAAGGCTGTTTTCCACTCGTCACCTGCTCTGACCCTGACTAGATTATATGCACCTCGAAGGTCTAATTTGATGTAAATGGTTGCTTCGCACAACATTTCCAATAACTCGGGGATCAAAGGTAAAGTGTATCGTTTTTTTTTTTTTTTTTTTTTTTTTTTTTAGTATAAAAAATGATTTCTTTATTCGGAGCTGGATACAAACATCATAAAAAAAAATGATTAAGACAAAGTCTCTCAGCAGGACTTGTGTCTAACGCGTTTAGGCTGTTTACACGCCTTACTCATAGACATAGCTATCGTTCACCAGACAGGGCATAAATAGCCCTAGACTGATTAGCTTAATCATGTCCTGCTGAGGATTGCAAACTTATTAAAGGTACAGTACCAGTATGTACTAAGAGAGAGACATATAATTTGAATAATACACTCATATACACAGCTTCAGAGAAAAGGTATGTACATTGTTATGCAATGATAGGTAAAATATGGGATGTCTAAATAGAGCTTACACTTGCTCAGATATACATATTCGACAGAAGGAGTCACAGTTCTATAAGGAAAAAAATTGCAAACACCCATAAACAGTCATTCCCTCTGTTTAAACTGAGTATACAAAAACCCCACAATTTGTTTATATAAATATAAGCATGAAAACACACATGCAATACAAATATCTAAAAATTGCTGTAGTTAAGGCTATAGTATAGATAGTGTGATCTCATAAAAGTATTGTTATTATTACTACTAAGTATGATCTCTAATAAATGCATAAGTGAAATGTTTATCAAAAAAACATGCCAAGAGTCATTTTGTAACAAGAATTAAACCCTGTCTTCTGAGTACATTGTTATTAAAAAAGATCTGCTGCAAGTCAAATGCAGTTGCAGATATATACTATACTATGTCTATACAGTGGACAAATATACACTATATTTACTAATTACTATGTCATTCTTTTTGCCAAAAATTTATGACATCACAATCTATATTGAGCCCTCCTGGTCTCCTAGTTTTTAATTGGAAAATCTAGAAGGCTTCTCTATATAGCACTCTCTTCGCCCTATCCCTTCCTCTCAGTGAGGGTCTGATATACTCAATAACCTGCCATTTGAAGCTACTAACATTCTCATTGTGAATAAAATGCTGTGCTAAACCTGAACAATCATTATTTTGTTCGATATTTTTTAGATGCTCTCTAATACGTGTCCTTGCTTCCCTCGTTGAACACCCAACATACTGTTTATCACACAGAGAACATTCGACAAGATACACTATGTGAGTAGTTCTGCAATTGGTCAGATCAAGTAGGTTCTCTCTAGATTCTCTGAGTCACTTTGGACTGAAAAGTATGTGTAGTTTTGGCATAGCTAGCTACATGCTATGCATTTACTGTAATGACATTTGTATTGGCCCTTAGCTTGAAGCCAACTACTACATTTCCCAAAGTACAACCCCTTTTAGCAACAAAAGTACATCCTTGTGAGGCATAGTTTTTCAAACTATCTTCTGCTGTCAGGATAGGGAGATGTTTATTAACTATATCACAGATAGCATTATCCTGGGGATTATATGTAGTTATAAAAACTGGTTTATCCGCACCAAACTTTATACGTTCTACTTCTTGCCTATCTCGGTCATTCGGTATAATATCATCTCTTGATATTCTGGTGACTTCTAAATAAGCCTTGTTAATGACTTTATTTTTTTTTTTATTTTTTTTTTAGTTTTCAAAAGAGCTTTATTAATCTTATCATGTTTACAAGTGAAAATATGCAAACAATTAGAGAGAAACAAAACAGAAATAAATTTAGCAATTCGAGGACACATCTCGTCCTCTAAACGGTCTATAGACACACATTGTGAAATGAGTAGTAAATTGTTCAAGGAAATTCCGCTAACACAGTAGTTAGTTAAAATACATAGTGGTACTTTATAGCGCGGATGGGGGAGACCCAAAGGTCTCCCGACCAGGAGAGGGGGGGGAAGGATAGAAGTCTAGAAGTGAGAAGAGGGGGGGGGGGGGAAGAAGAGGGTTGAGGAGTATATCGTCAGTTAAGGGTGGGTATTTCAAAAGAAAGCCATCTGGATCCAGTCAGGTCTATCCCTAGGTCAGACCTCTCGTTCCGCCCAAGAGAGCTAAGAGGGAGAGAGAACATTAGGTCTCCAGGTTGTGTCATAAATGTCTTTCCAGTCGGCCCATGTAAGCTCAAATAGGTCAGAATTGCCTAGATTATAAAATATGCTTTTTTTCATACTGTATAAGTAAGCCATATAGGAGCAAACTCTCGTCCAGCTAGGTGGGGACTCTGATTTCCAGTCACAGGCTATCAGATGTTTAATGGATATAAAGAGGTATATACTTATGTAAGCATGATGTTTAGGGATGGAATGAGTACCTATGTGTAGCAGGGCAACTGCGGGAGAGCTACGTAAGGAGACTCCCAATTTGGGAAGGGCTCTAAAACATTTTGTCCATAAGGGGCGTATTTTGGGACATTCCCACCATATGTGTAAAGAGTCCCCTCTCTGACCACAACCCCTCCAACAATACGGAGATGCGCTAGGAAATATTTTAGCTAGCCTGGTGGGCACATAGTACCAATGAGCCACCAACTTATAATAAGTTTCAAATAGGGTGGTGCAATGTATGGCTTTTTTGGTTCGTTCAAGAGCTTGTTCCCAATCATTTACTGTGAGTGATTTGTCTAGTAGGGATCCCCACTTTACAAGGTGGGGAGCCAGGTCTGAGTTTAGAACAGAGTCCAACAGGGTATAATGTCTTATAAAGCCTCTCTCCTTGATTCCAAGTGGTCTCCCACGGGGTCAATGGACGGTTTGACTGAGGCTTAAAGCCCCAGGAGGTCAAGAAGCTTTTAATTCTGTAATGTTCAAATTTCAGGATATGGGGTAAGGCCACATCAGCTCCCAACTGTGTCGCAGATTTAAATCCACACTCCGATGGCGGGAGCCAGAGGTCCGAGACCACCTTTATTCCGATTTGGGTCCATTTCAATGGATGGGCATCCTGTAGTCCTACCAATAGGCCGGACAAGGAGGCTATGGGAGAGGGGTGGGGGGCAATTTGTCTAGAGTGGCGGATTTTATCCCAAAATTGCAGGCATTCCTGGATGATGGGGTTTATCAGGGATAGCTCCCTACGACAGTGAGTAGGCGTCCAAATCAGGTCACGCAAAGTTAGGTTGTAGGGTAACGAGGCCTGTTCAATAGACTGCCATTTGGAGGAAGACTGTATGACTCCCCATTGAGAGACATGGGTGAGCATGGCTCCCTCGTAGTATCTTACTATCGAGGGAGAGCCCAGACCTCCTTTTGACCGAGGCAGCTGCAGAACTCTCTGCGCCACCCTTGGGGGTTTACCCTGCCATATATGTTTAGTGAACTCGCTCTGAAACTGTAATAGAATATACCTGGGAACTCTGATTGGCAGACATCGGAATAAGTATGTGAGTCGAGGTAGGAAAGACATCTTTAAAGCTGCGATCCGTCCCAGCCATGAGACTTGGGAGAGGTTCCAACTCCCACTGAGGGAGCGAAGCTCCGTTAGCAAGGGGAGGTAATTGTCCCTGATAACCCGGGGGAAGTCGTTGGACAATTTGACTCCCAGATGGGTCACTGAAGATTCCGACCATCTGAACGGATACTTGAGTTTTAGAGGGGCTACAGACGAGTTCTGGAAGCCTTGAGTGTAGATCTCAGTTTTAGGGATATTTAGTTTGTAATGAGAATGGGCACCAAATTCCCTGACTATCAGTAAAAGTCTAGGGAGGGTGGTCGCGAGATCCGAGGAGAAAAGGGTAATGTCATCAGCAAATAAGGCTATATTATGTTTGGTGCCACATAGGGTGATCCCACTCATATGTGGGTCAAGTCTAATTTGTTCTGCCAACGGCTCGATGGCCAGCGCGAAAAGCAGGGGTGATAAGGGGCAGCCCTGTCTAGTCCCGTTGGAGATTTGGAAAGGGGAAGTTTGGAAACCAAGTCCCTTTACCGAGGCGGAGGGAGTAGAGTATAAGGCTTTAATTGCTCCTATGAGGGAATTTGGGAATTGAAAGGTATCAAGTACTTCCCACAGAAAACGCCATCTCACCCGATCAAAGGCCTTTTCTGCATCTAACGATATAATCGCCATGGGTTTATTGAGGCTGGACGACAGAGTCATAACATTCAAGAGTCTTCTAGTATTATCTGGTCCCTCTCTTTTGGGAATAAATCCTACCTGGTCTGGGTTGATTAAATAGGGGAGAAGGTTGGCAATACGATTAGCTAAAATTTTGGAGAAGAACTTAATATCAGTATTGATTAGAGAGATTGGCCTATAGCTGGCACAAAGAGAGGGGTCCTTATTAGGTTTCAATATAGTTACAATAGTGGCTTCAAGGAATTCACTCTTAAATTTACCTTCCTTCCTAGCTAAGTTGAAGAGTCTAAGAAGCAGGGGGGAGAGTTCTTGGATATAGGTTTTATAGAAATGCACTGGGAAGCCATCTGGCCCAGGTGATTTAAATGATTTAGAATTCTTGATAACTTGTTGCACTTCTCTGAGAGAGAATGGCAAGTTTAGGGTATCCCTTTGATCGGGTGAGAGGGACGGTAGGTTCAAAGCTTTTAAGTACTCGCGAATGGAGTCTTCTGAAGTCACGGGGGGGTTCTCGGATTTTTCTATATTATATAGGTTGGAGTAGAACTCGGCAAAAGACTCCCCTATTTGTGAGGGAATTTTAAGGAGGGAACCCTCCCTGACAATGCCATGTATACGTGAGATACTAGTTCTGTTTCTGAGTTTATTGGCTAGGAGAGTGTCCGCCTTGTTGCCCTTATAGAAGTACAGTTGCTTAAGTTTAGTTAGGTTTTCCTGGGTTCTCCGGAGCTCTAGCTGAGAGATGTGATTTTTAAGATCGGTTATTTGGGTCGTTAAAGAATTAGTAGGCTTTACTCTATTTTGGGCCTCCAATTCTCTAAGCTTAATGTGAGACTGAGACAGCGAGAGACCCGCTTGCCTTCGTATTTTAGCCTGTTCGGATATCATTAAGCCTCTTATGGTTGCTTTAGTAGCTCCCCATAGGGTATCATCACCAACCTGTGCCCGGTCGTTAGTTTCAAGGAAGTGTCTAATTTCTGTACGTAATTTTTCTCTGAGGGGAATATCTTGCAGTAGGTTGTGGGGCATGCGCCAGGAGGGTCTGGAGCGAGTGGTATTTGAAGATATGAGGTCGGCGATAACGCAGTCATGATCCGACCAGGGGCAAATATGGATGGCCGTGTTAGTGACTAGGTCTAGAGAGTCTGCCGTAGAGAATATGTAGTCGAGTCTGGAGTATTGTCGATGCGGCTGTGAGTAGTGCGTGTAGTCTCGGTCTTGAGTGTGAATAGCCCTCCAAATGTCAAAAAACCCTGAGCCTGTCATGAGGGTACGGAAGTTCGCTGCAAGCCGTTCAGTAGAGGGAGGGGCCCTAGCCAAGTCGGAGGATTTTCTATCTAGTTTCGGTTCCCAGGTCATATTGAAGTCGCCCGAGATAATAACCCTACCTTGTTGGTGCTGGGAGATAACATGGAGTATGTGTTTGAGGCACTTAGGTTGGTGAGTGTTGGGTAGATAGACTGATACAAGTGTATAGAGCACGTGGTTGATGTTACAAATTAGAATGATATATCTGGCCTGTGGATCTCTGATGGTCAAGACTGGTTCAATAGCTAGTCTCCTGTGCAGGAGAATTGCAGTGCCCCTGGCTTTTTTAGTAAAGGGAGCATACTCAATATGTGTATAATCCCTGGAGGAAAGTCTAATCGGTTCATCATTGAGCCAATGCGTCTCTTGGAGGAACACTATGTCAGGATTGTGGTGTTTCAGTGAGCGCAATAAGAGACTTCTCTTAAAGGGAGTGTTAAGTCCTCTAACATTTTGAGTAAGAAACCTCAGAGGAGAGCAAGTCATGTATAGTAATGATTAAGAGTTGGAGCCGGGAGGTCAGAGTACCTGGGTCTGGGAGACAGAATGGGGGAAAAGAGAGAGGGGGGATAGGTAAGTAGAAAAGGAGGGCACTGAGTAGTGCCTCTGGTGTGGTGGAAGTAGTCCACCTCAAGGGAGCCCTAGCGTGGGCTTCAGTTGGGGGGCTGAGAAAACAGCTCCGGAGCTAGCACAGTGGAGCAGAAACGTCAGCCCCGCTCTAAAAATGTATTTGTCATAATATAAAGTGCTTAAACCAAAACAATTACAAAACAGCAAGCAACATAACTTATCAGAACTTATAATATATAACTTATTCCGTAAATAAACATTTTAGCGGCTCAGAAGGTCTCACAGGAACCTTGCCTGAGTCAGAATGCAGGCTAGGCAAAAAGTACCATCAGGAGAGACCCTAGAGCCGACATACTTCTAAACCAGGTCAAGTGACTTCTGTAGGAGCCTACTCAGTGGGCTCAGGGTGTCCTTGAGAAACTTGCAAATGTTGTATCTTGGGCCTTTTTATTCTCTGTTCTTTTGTTGACCATTCAGGAGCTGATGCTCTCAAGGCAGGTTGTGATTGAGCCCGTACATTGAGGGGGTCCCCTAATAGACCCCATGAGGCCAGTAGAGACGTACCCTGAGAGGGTGTGGTGATGGTTATGGATTGGTTATCTTTGGTAACTATGAGCCTGGTTGGGAACCCCCATCGATATCGGTAGTTGGCCTTGCGCAGAGCAGTGGTTACTGACTGGAAGTGTCGACGCTGTTGGAGGGTATGTGCAGAAAGGTCGGGTAATATTTGTACCCCCTCAAACCTACCACTTAGATTTGGTTTACGGTAAGCAGCTTGAAGGAGGCGATCTTTATATAAGTAGCTATGGAAGCACACTACAATGTCCCTCGGCTTGTCAGAACTCACCGACCTGGGGCGCAATGCCCTGTGCGCTCTCTCCATTGTGCCAGACAGGCCTTCAGGGGTGCCTATAAGCTCTTTGAAGAGATCTTGGAGGTAGCCTTGGATATCTGCTGGAGCCACCGTTTCTGGGACTCCTCTGAATCTGATATTACTTCGCCTCGATCTGTCCTCCATGTCAGCCAATTTAGATTCCAATTGTGAGATCTGCTCAGCCAAGTTTTCGGCATAAGCCAGAATGTTGGATTGATCCACAGCCTGATCATCTTGCTTGCGCTCCAGCGCATCAACTCTGTCACCAATTTCTGAAATTTCTTTCTTGAGTTCTGCGGAGCTGCGCTGGATTTCTTGGGTGATGGACTTAGTCTGGATGGCCAGGAGTTTCTTGAGCGATGATTCTGTAATGTAATGTTGGGAGGAAGATGCTGAGTGTTGGCTAGATTGAGACTCTTCATCTTGAGAGTCCTGTTCACTCATCTCACCACCTGGGTGGGGTGGGGGTTCCTTGGAAGCGTGGGCAAAATGGTCAAAGACTGTCTTCCTAGGTTTGGGGTTAGACTTTGAATGTTTCTTTATTATGTGAGGCATCTTATAGATTAGTAATTAGATCTCCGGAAGGCAAGGTAGGAAGTCTCTGGGGGCTCAAGGGCAGTAACCTGCTGTTTTGGAAGAAATTCAAGGGTTATACATACTAAAGTGAAGCACGTAGTTTACATAATACCTATCTCGTAGTTAGAGCGGGGCTGAGTCACACTTCAAAAAGAGAAGTTACATGAGTACTTAACTTTGTTACTACCACCCAAGTCCCTCACCTCGGGGAGCAGGGGGATACGACCCGAAGGAAGGGAGAAGGGAATTGGAGGTGACCCACCCGGATTAGCCGGGCGGGAGCGGGGAGGTGAGGGGCCAGACAGCAGCAGTTAGAAATCAGTCAATATACCACAAGTGCCTTTTTTTTAAATCAGCAAAATCGAACCCGACTGTGTCAGAACGTAAGTTAAGAGAGTGATATTCGTACACAGGCGGGCTTGTGAACCTAGGTTACCCGGCGCAGTGGCCCCTGTCGGTCAGTGCACGGGCGAGAAGCTAAGATTGCTTTCTCAAATAGTTAATAATTCGAATAAGTGCAATGAACAGGCAGGAGAAACTGGGGTCTAAGGAATGTGGAAGCACAATCCTGTGGAGGAGAGGACAGTAGTTATATGAGGACAATACAATAAAAATGGGATAATAAACCAGGCCACAGAGGAACAGAGGCCGGTAACCAGTTAGGGTCTGTAGGAAACCTGTGGAAGGAAACAATTGTTATGAAATGACACTACACCATAGGCATCGAGCCTAAGGACAATTGCACTGACGCAGCAGCCTTTCACATTTATTCTTTTACTAAGAGTTCAGATTAGAGTCCCACAGTCTCAAGAGAGTAAAGTGTAAGTGGAGTAGCAGCGATAGAGTTCTCTGAATTATCTGATAAGGAAAGGGGTTGTATAAGTTATTACTCAGAGATGGGGTCAATTATCTTCCTCCCAAGCTATACAGTGAGAGAGGATGCCCAGACACTGTCACTTTATGTAAGGCCTTCTAGGCTGAACTTTTTGAGTCCACTCAGCCTTCTAGAATGGGTAGGTTAGTACAGATGCCCAATGTGTGTGGATGTCCTTCGTGGATGGGCCCAGCGACAGGAGCTGGCGTTGAGGAGCTTATGTAGGAGGATGCTGACTTGTGTGGAAATTATTTAGTGAGCCAGGGAGAATGGCTTAGGTAGTTCTCCTTTAATCTATGTCAGTAGCTTTCTGCACTAGGGGTTTGTGGATATGGGTAAGCTACGTGGAATCAGAGAGAAGGGCTGCACCAGGGCAGATGTCTCAGCCGCTCCCTTTATGTACCCTCTCATGTGGACTAGTACAGATCTCATAGAAAACTGAGAGTCTATGCAGGAGCAGCCTGGGCCACAGCGTTTTGTTAGCTGGAGGATATTAGGTGTAATCCAGGGGTGTGTTGTGTAAAGTACTATGGCTTCTTCTCTAGGAGTGTATAGGCTATCCACGGGAGTGAGCCCTAGGTAGTCACTGGGTGTGAGGAGCCCAAGGAGATCCCCAGGATGCAGTGGCGCAGTGTGATATGAGTCACCAGAATAGGCCCAAGATGGCGGGCGTTCGCGCCTTTTTCAGGCAAGTTAGCAATCTAATAACCTCCTGCGTGGGGCCCTGACCAATTCCACAGGCACTCCCTCTCCCCCAAGTGGCCCAGACGTTCACCCCCTGAGGTCCACTACATAGGCGGCACTAACCTTGGAGGGTCACTGGCGCAGTGAGGTAAGGCTCCCAGCCGCACGGTCTTTCTTCCTTCTAGGGTCAGGCCGCTGAGTGTATGCTCCGGAGCGGATCCCCGACCCTCCGGAGCTGGTCAGGTGAAGTGAGGCTGGCAATCAATCTCCGCTGACGGGAGGAGTCCCTCGCACTCAGTCGGGCGGAACAATCAGTCCCGCGGTCTCTGTGTTCTTCTGAGGGAGCGCTCCGGAGCGGATCCCCGACCCTCCGGAGCTTTGTGGTATAAGGCAGGCGGCTGGTAGTAGTAGGGAGATCCTCAGGAGACAAAGGACCTCTGTAGTGTATCCTAGTGAGAGGTCTGCAAGGCCGCCAGTCACCGAGTTATCCCCGGAGCAGAGTAGATTACCGCCACCACAGACTCGATCCCTGTGTCAAAGCAAAGTCTCTGGAAAATTTAGAAAAAGTGATCCGCTCTATAGGGCTAGTCAGTGGGCTGCATATAAACGTACTTTAGTCTAAATTTCTTGCTGATTAGGCAATTAATTAGGTAAAAAGCACCCTGTGTCTCAGGAGCTGAGCTGAAACACGTCTAGTCTGTGCTGCGGCTAGCTCCGCCCCCCTGTATCGATTTTTTTATAGTAATATCGTTTAATGCCCTGTAGTCAACACAGCTACGTAGACCTCCATCTTTCTTACAGAAAAAAATATTCCAGCCCCAGCAGAAGAGGTGGAAGGTCGGATAAGACCTTTGGCCATATTCGCATCAATATATTCCTTCAATATCTTTAATTCAGGTTCAGATAGAGGGTATTTTGCCAAAAGTTATTGTAGATCCAGGCAATAAATCTTTGGAGCAATCATATTCTCTATGGGGGGGTAGTACATCATCTCCATTCTTTTGGAACACATAATGGAAATCTTAATATAAAGGAGGGATGGGAAATTGTTTTCCTTCAATGTCAGTAGTTTCTAATGCTGAATTGATAATTGGTCCTGTGATACAATGTGAAACACTAAAGGTAGAGGTGAAACATAACTCGCCAGTCTCCCAGTCTATGGCAGGATTATGTTTTTTTCAACCAGTTTAATCCTACTACCAAAGGAAATATAGGTGAGTGAACCAGATCGAAGGACAGAGTCTCTTTATGTCTTTCACCGATTAAGATGGATAACAGAACAGTCTCTTCTACTATAGGTCCAGAGCTTGATGAAGAACCATCTATGAGCTGAATATAGGTGGGTGTAATCTTTGTTATTGTAGGAATCGACAGGGCCTTAGCTTAGGTGATGGCCAAGTAGCATCCACTGGCTCCTGAATCCACCATGGCGGCTAGTATCATTGGCTTTTCATTCAGCTGTATGGAGAGGGAGATAGACAGGTGAGAGGCAGAACTATGGAATGCTGACTTGCTGCAAAGGAAGGGGAATATTCCTTACATCCTGAGGGTTTTTGTTTGGCCTTACATTCACGGACCTGATGTCCTGGCTTTCCTTAATACAGGCATAATCCTTTGAATAGTCTGCAGGTCTTTTCTGATTCAGTCAATGGTGTTTGGGCCATGCCTATATGCATTCACTCTTTATTAGGAGCATTAGTTAATATAGATGAGTCACTGGGTAATAATGGACAACTCTGAACAGGAGTGTAAGTCTGCAGGCGCTCTCTTCTTTTTTCTCTCAATCTTCTGTCTATTTTGATACAAAGAGATATGGTGTTTTCTAAGGTAGCCGGGATGCCGACTCGTGCTAATTCATCCTGGAGGGATTCTGTTAAGTCGTATCTGAACTGATAAAGGAGTACTGGTTGATTCCATTTTAAATCTAAGGTCAGACGGTGGAAGTCTGTAACGCAATCTTCCACGTGCATTCTTTCCTGCCTGAGGGTTCAAAAGGAAGCGGTAGCAGAAGATATTTTATGTGGATCTTCATATAGCAAGTCAATGGCTTGAAGGAAGCTATTCCAGGACTCTAGAATAAGGTTATGAGTCTGTAGAAGGTAATGTGCCCATGCTTGGGGTTCTCCAGTATGCAGAGATATTACTGTACATACTCGTATAAAGTCAGTAGAATAAGTATGTGGTTTTAAGAAGAATAAGATCTGGCAGGAAGTTATGAAACTGTGGTTGTTGATGCGTTCCCCATTACATTTTTTTGGAAGAGGTATACGAGGCACAGCATTACATTTAGTTTGACTATTATAGAGGATATAGAAGATATTTTAATAGACTTAAATATTTTACACTATTGTGAGGTAGTAAAAGTGGTTGTAATCCAACAAAGAGAGAAATCCAAGGAGCACCAGTGAGTTATGGATTACAACTTGACTTCTGTTTATCCATTGAATGTAGGAAACATAAGTAACATCAAAGAAAAGTGTGTTCACACACAGCAGCTGACACTTTTTGGCTTGCGCTGTACCTAGCAAAAAAGTTAATAAAATCAAATTTAAAATACATTGTGCAAACACATTGTTTCATTAGATATCTATCATGTAGGGATGGGCGAATGTGTAAATTTTCGAATTTCGAATTTAGAACGAATGTTATTACCGAAATTCGAATTCTAAATCCGAATGTCGATAAGAACGAATATTCTTAAAAATTCGAAATTCGAATGTTATGTACAGTTTTCAAATGTCACTTTCGAATTCGAATGTTTATAATTATATTGAATGTCCCCATTCGAAATTTCGAATTTAACATTCTATTTAACAAATACTATTCAGAAGTTCAATAGTTCATGTGGTAGGGCGGGAATCTAGTAAATTGATACATAATAGATACAAATATATCATTTCGAATGTTTCCATATAGAATATTGCATAATTTGAATATTACATTTAAAGAAAGCATTAGAAATACTATTACAAACATATAAATTCGAATTTTTCGAATTCGAATATAAATTCGAATTTTTCGAATTCGAATATTGCATAATTCGAATATTACATTTAAAGAAAAAGCATTAGAAATACTATTACAATCTAAATTCGAATTTTTCGAATTCGAATACACGTATTGCATAATTCGAATATTACATTTAAAGAAAAAGCATTAGAAATACTATTACAATCTAAATTAAAATTTTTCGAATTCGTATATTGCATAATTCGAATATTACATTTAAAGAAAAAGCATTAGAAATACTATTACAATCTAAATTAAAAATTTTCGAATTCGTATATTGCATAATTCGAATATTACATTTAAAGAAAAAGCATTAGAAATACTATTACAATCTAAATTCGAATTTTTTTCGAAAATAATATTTTCAAATGTAATCGTAAAATTCAAAACCGAACATTCGAAAATCGAATGTTAGAATGTTATGTAAACATTCGAAATTCGATTCGAACAAACGAATGTGTTAAAATTCGTGCCGTTTTTCGAATGTTGCGAAACATTCGCCCATCCCTACTATCATGTTAGTAATACTTAACCCTTAATATTACATGTGCTTCTCCAGTCTCTGTCAGTGTCCATTATTAGCTCTCTTACCTTAGCATCTCAATCCTAATATACAATCATGTACTTAAATATGTACAGGGTAAGATCATTTTAAGCATTGCTGTTAATACAAGTACAATTCCATCTATACATGAAATTAATTAATTTAGAAAACATTGACATGTAAGAGAAAATGTTGTCCTTAAATTTTAAACATTTAACCTTGAACATATGACTTCTAATTGTTACATTATGGATTTTGATGGGGTGTAGCGCCAAAGATGAGCACCTATAGCTCTGAACAGTAGGCTAACTAGCTAGCTTGGAAAATGTACTAAGAAAATAAATGTGTTCAGAGCGCCTCAAATGGGCTAGGTGTTGTACAATGTGTAGAGTGTGTATTTAGAAATATTTTAATTGTAAATCTAGTACTTTACACAAGAATAAAACATGCCACGGTGGGTACAGTGGTAATAAATGACAATAAAAACAATAAGATGTGGATCCACTCTTGTACAAATTAAATATTGAATATAACTATATAAAAACACTGAATATAAAATGATACAGAGGCAATAATAATGGTAGCCCCAATAAAAATATAAGAAAGTTAAAATTCCAAACAACGTCTGAAAGAAATCAATCCAATGTGTGGATTAATAAAATGCAGTAAATCAAATGAATGGATTGCTGATATCGACAAGGAGGAGGATACCGAAAGAGATATTATTTACCAGTGTTGGTGGTGATAATGTGTATAAAAAGGGAGTGAAAAATTATCCTTAGTGATTGCAAATATAAAGAAAACAGACAGTGTCAACTTGCTTATTCAAAAATGAAAAAAATGAGTTGAAACATTGAAAAAAATACAAAGGAAAAAATGAAAAAATGCTGCTCAAAAAATGAAAAAAGAGAACAAAGTCAGTGATCAAAGAAAAAAAAGGAAAAAAGAGAACAAAGTCAGTGATTGTAATCCAAGAAACAAAATCCTAAAAAAGGCTAAATGTGAAGATCCAAATAAAAGTCAAAAGTTAATAATGTGAAGAAAAGGAAACCTTATTTTCCTAGTGGTGAGAGTCCGTCTGAGGTTCCTGATGGTGAGAATAAAGTCAAGGGTCTTTTAGGTCAAACCCAATTAATGGGCGGGTGTTCCTTTTCCTGATGGTGAGAACCTTTGGTGGTTGGGAGAAACTCCAATCCAAAAAAAATGTTTTTCTTTTTAAATCATAAATTAAACCAGCTGTGGTCAACGCGTTTCGGCCACCTCTAGGCCTTTCTCAAGATGGGCAGTCTTGAGAAAGGCCTAGAGGAGGCCGAAACGCGTTGATTTCTTGATTACTGAGTACTGAGTTACAAAAATAACTTATTTGAAAACTGTTTTCTTTTGCTTGCTCTGGCTATCATTTTTCTGTAATAAAGAGTCTTTATAGCAGATACGTGTTTCTGGGCATTAATTACTGTAAAGTGATTGTAACCCTGTTCCTTGGGCCTATTAGTTAGAGATTGTGCATATTTAGTTTATTGGATTGGATTGGAACTATTGCATTTTAAATGCATTTACTTACCTTTGGCTACAGCATGAAACACCTGTTTGGGGTGAAAAATTTTGGCATGCAAAAGGGTATTTCCAGATATAGGTTTTTTTATATACCTCTGTCTCCACTGGCAGTTCCAGTATCCCTCTGAGTATTATATCTAGATAGTTGATTTGTACCTCATTATACTCATATGGAAAACTTAGTCCTATGTCATTTCTGTTTAGCCAGTTAATGAAGAAGAATATTAAATTATCATTGCCCTGCCATAGAAACAACAGATCATCAATATAGCTTTAGAAAAATACTATCTCCTCCTTAAAGGTATTCTGATCTCCAAAGATATGGAACCGCTCCCACCAACCCATATATAGGTTTGCATATGAGGGGGCAAACTTGGCCTCTACAGCAGTTCCTCTTCTCCGCGCAAAAAAACTGACCTTGACGTTCAAAGTAGTTATGAGTTAATAAAAATTCAACCAACAATATAGGAGCAATATACAGCATCATGTCCAAATTATTTTTCTAGAAAATATTTTATGGCTATACATTTCCAAATTATTTTAGACAATAAATTAAGCACATGTTTGGTATCAGATAAATGACTGGGAAGGGTTAATAAAAATGGCTGTAGAATCTCATCCAACAATTCTGATAAATGTTCTAATAAAGAGCCTATTCCACTTTCTATAGGTCTGTTCTATTCATAACTACTACAGAGCCACCCTTATTGGCTCCCCCTGTGACAATTTGTTTGTTCCCAAAGCTTTTAAGGCATCTTTTTCCCGTTTTGTTACATTTTGTTGATGTCTAACAGGAAGAGGCTTTTGGGAAAGAACAACCAAATCCTGATCATTACTTTACTATTTATCATCAGAAACAAACAAATATTTTAAGATGGACAGCAATTAAGAGAATTTTGCCACCAAAAAGAGGAAGGGATAGAGATAGATTACTTGTGATGAAGGAGTTTTTTTATCTTTAAGATACAAACCAGAATACCAAAAGTGTTAAATTCTGAATTTGATTTAATCAACTTCTGGAAGATCTTGATTCCCTCAACATGCATGCATTTATTGCACACATTATTTTATATTTCATATCTTTACCTCTACATTATATTCTCTTTACATCCTTTAAGAATATTATTGTTATTATTCCATACACATTGAACATTTATAAATTCTATTATAATATTAGAAATAGTTCTATAGTGGGAACAAAAATACTATATACTACAGCTGTTGTTCATAGGCGTATATGAATATCATTTGTTCATATACCCCAGGTATACCTACAGTATATAAGGTTAGTGGTGCAGACCATATACTAATGTTTATATACAAAATGTAAGCATAGAGATGGAATAACTCATAATACAGTCAGACCTTAAAAAAGACAGGGAATTCAGCACTCTTAGACACAGAAAATCAACAAGCTCAAATTGATTATAAAATAAATAATGTTTATTAAATGTAAACATAGATATTGAATATAAGGAAGTTTAAAAAACAGAAAGCCACAGTGTTAAAGATAAAAATATGGCAATCTGGTATGCATCATCAAATCAAATAATCAACATAAAAAAGCATCAATGCTAAATAAAAAAAAAATGAAAAACAAGAAAAACAAAACAGAATACTTAAAAAATGACCGGTCATATGGGGATACAGAGCTCTAACATTTCAGCATTTGCTAGCATAAGTGCATATATAAAAGTAGCAGAGGACTCAGACCAACTACACCCAACTGCACACAAAACCCCCCAGAGAAAGCTGGGAGGTATGACCTGGCCAGAGAATCGTACCGGGATCTAAGTTGGCATGAGAGACCACCAGCGATAGCAAATGCCATGCATGTCATACACACAGAAATTGCAGTTGAAGCAAGTAGTAAAGGCTGCATATACGTAAACACGTTAAAATAAATACAAGCAGTTCATATGCTGGAGCAGTGAGATTCAATTAGAGGCAAGTGTCCATAAGCATGGAGCCAAGTGAAGGAAGCTGCAAGCAAGCAAAGGCAGCATGTGTATCCAGCAAGAATATAGGCAAAACACTTGCAAAGGAAGCTTAGGAGACTGTGAAATCAACGTAGTCCACCTTCCAACAATGGATTAAATCACAGGGAGCAGTCACACTATGCTTGAGGCATAAACATGCCCAAGTAAATACATTAGCCAAACTCTGGAACACATGTAGAGATGTAGATGGCTTGTTAAAGACTTCTAGCTGTATTTAAAAGATTCCCCCGCTATCAAGAATCCTTGAATCCGATTCCGGTGTTGTCTGCTCACTATCGCCTAGATTTAGAGTTGGGCGGTAGCCGTGAAAACCAGCGTTAGAGGCTCCTAACGCTGGTTTTTAATGCCCTCTGGTATTTGGAGTCAGTCAGGAAAGGGTCTAACGCTCACTTTCCAGCCGAGACTTTTCCATACCGCAGATCCCCCTACGCCATTTGCGTATCCTATCTTTTCAATGGGATCTTTCTAACGCCGGTATTTAGAGTCGTGGCTGAAGTGAGCGTTAGAAATCTAACAACCAAACTCCAGCCGCAGAAAAAAGTCAGTAGTTAAGAGCTTTTTGGGCTAACGCCGGTTTATAAAGCTCTTAACTACTGTGCTCTACAGTACACTAACACCCATAAACTACCTATGTACCCCTAAACCGAGGTCCCCCCACATCGTCGCCACTCTATTAAATTTTTTTAACCCCTAATCTGTCGACTGCCACCTACGTTATACTTATGTACCCCTAATCGGCTGCCCCTAACACCGCCGACCCCTATATTATATTTATTAACCTCTAATCTGCCCCCCACAACGTCGCCGCCAGCTACCTACAATAATTAACCCCTAATCTGCTGACCGCAAAGCGCCGCCACCTACGTTATCCTTATGTACCCCTAATCTGCTGCCCCTAACACCGCCGACCCCTATATTATATTTATTAACCCCTAATCTGCCCCCCACAACGTCGCCGCCACCTACCTACACTTATTAACCCCTAATCCGCACCGCTACTATAATAAAGTTATTAACCCCTAATCCGCCTCACTCCCGCCTCAATAACCCTATAAGAAATAGTATTAACCCCTAATCTGCCCTCCCTAACATCGCCGACACCTAACTTCAAGTATTAACCCCTAATCTGCCGATCGGAGCTCACCGCTACTCTAATAAATTGTTTAACCCCTAAAGCTAATTGTAACCCTAACCCTAACACTCCCCTAAGTTAAATATAATTTTATTCTAACGAAATAAATTAACTCTTATTAAATAATTTATTCCTATTTAAAGCTAAATACTTACCTGTAAAATAAACCCTAATATAGCTACAATATAACAAATAATTATATTGTAGCTATTTTAGGATTAATATTTATTTTACAGGCAACTTTGTATTTATTTTAACCAGGTACAATAGCTATTAAATAGTTAAGAACTATTTAATAGTTACCTAGTTAAAATAATAACAAAATTACCTGTAAAATAAATCCTAACCTAAGTTACAATTACACCTAACACTACACTATCAATAAATAAATTAAATTAAATACCTACAATTACCTACAATTAAACCTAACACTACACTATCAATAAATAAATTAAATACAATTCCTACAAATAAATACATTTAAATAAACTAACTAAAGTACAAAAAATAAAAAAGAACTAAGTTACAAAAAATAAAAAAATATTTACAAACATAAGAAAAATCTTACAACAATTTTAAACTAATTACACCTACTCTAAGCCCCCTAATAAAATAACAAAGCCCCCCAAAATAAAAAAATGCCCTACCCTATTCTAAATTAAAAAAGTTCAAAGCTCTTTTACCTTACCAGCCCTGAAAAGGGCCATTTGCGGGGCATGCCCCAAAGAATTCAGTTCTTTTGCCTGTAAAAAAATCATACAATACCCCCCCCCAACATTAAAACCCACCACCCATATACCACTAATCTAACCCAAACCCCCCTTAAATAAACCTAACACTAAGCCCCTGAAGATCTTCCTACCTTATCTTCACCTCGCCGGGTATCACCGATCGGTCCTGGCTCCGAAATCTTCATCCAACCCAAGCGGGGGCTGGCGATCCATCATCCGGCGGCTGAAGAGGTCCAGAAGAGGCTCCAAAGTCTTCATCCTATCCGGGAAGAAGAGGCGATCCGGACCGGCAACCATCTTGATCCAAGCGGCATCTTCTATCTTCATCCGATGACGACCGGCTCCATCTTGAAGATCTCCACAGCGGACCCATCTTCTTCTTCCGACGACTTCCCGACGAATGACGGTTCCTTTAAGGGACGTTATCCAAGATGGCGTCCCTCAAATTCCGATTGGCTGATAGGATTCTATCAGCCAATCGGAATTAAGGTAGGAAAATTCTGATTGGCTGATGGAATCAGCCAATCAGAATCAAGTTCAATCCGATTGGCTGATCCGATCAGCCAATCAGATTGAGCTCGCATTCTATTGGCTGATCAGAACAGCCAATAGAATGCGAGCTCAATCTGATTGGCTGATCGGAACAGCCAATAGAATGCAAGCTCAATCTGATTGGCTGATTGGATCAGCCAATCGGATTGAACTTGATTCTGATTGGCTGATTCCATCAGCCAATCAGAATTTTCCTACCTTAATTCCGATTGGCTGATAGAATCCTATCAGCCAATCGGAATTCGAGGGATGCCATCTTGGATGACGTCCCTTAAAGGAACCGTCATTCGTCGGCAAGTCGTTGGAAGAAGAAGATGGGTCCGCGGTGGAGGTCTTCAAGATGGAGCCGGTCGTCATCGGATGAAGATAGAAGATGCCGATTGGATCAAGATGGTTGCCGGTCCGGATCGCCTCTTCTTCCCGGATAGGATGAGGACTGGAGCCTCTTCTGGACCTCTTCAGCCACCGGATGATGGATCGCCAGCCCCCGCTTGGGTTGGATGAAGATTTCGGAGCCAGGACCGATCGGTGATACCCGGCGAGGTGAAGATAAGGTAGGAAGATCTTCAGGGGCTTAGTGTTAGGTTTATTTAAGGGGGGTTTGGGTTAGATTAGGGGTATGTGGGTTTTAATGTTGGGGGGGGATTGTATGATTTTTTTACAGGCAAAAGAGCTGAATTCTTTGGGGCATGCCCCGCAAATGGCCCTTTTCAGGGCTGGTAAGGTAAAAGAGCTTTGAACTTTTTTAATTTAGAATAGGGTAGGGCATTTTTTTATTTTGGGGGGCTTTGTTATTTTATTAGGGGGCTTAGAGTAGGTGTAATTAGTTTAAAATTGTTGTAAGATTTTTCTTATGTTTGTAAATATTTTTTTATTTTTTGTAACTTAGTTCTTTTTTATTTTTTGTACTTTAGTTAGTTTATTTAAATGTATTTATTTGTAGGAATTGTATTTAATTTATTTATTGATAGTGTAGTGTTAGGTTTAATTGTAGGTAATTGTAGGTATTTTATTTAATTTATTTATTGATAGTGTAGTGTTAGGTGTAATTGTAACTTAGGTTAGGATTTATTTTACAGGTAATTTTGTTATTATTTTAACTAGGTAACTATTAAATAGTTCTTAACTATTTAATAGCTATTGTACCTGGTTAAAATAAATACAAAGTTGCCTGTAAAATAAATATTAATCCTAAAATAGCTACAATATAATTATTCGTTATATTTTAGCTATATTAGGGTTTATTTTACAGGTAAGTATTTAGCTTTAAATAGGAATAAGTTATTTAATAAGAGTTAATTTATTTCGTTAGAATACAATTATATTTAACTTAGGGGGGTGTTAGGGTTAGGGTTAGAATTAGCTTTAGGGGTTAAAAAATGTATTAGAGTAGCGATGAGCTCCGATCGGCAGATTAGGGGTTAATACTTGAAGTTAGGTGTCGGCAATGTTAGGGAGGGCAGATTAGGGGTTAATACTATTTATTATAGGGTATTTGAGGCGGGAGTGAGGCGGATTAGGGGTTAATACATTTATTATAGTAGCGCTCAGGTCCGGTCGGCAGATTAGGGGTTAATAAGTGTAGTTAGGTGGAGGCGACGTTGGGGGCGGAAGATTAGGGGTTGATAAATATAATATAGGGATCGGCGATGTTAGGGGCAGCAGATTAGGGGTACATAGCTATAATGTAGGTTGCGGCGGTGTCCGGAGCTGCAGATTAGGGGTTAATAATAATATGCAGAGGTCAGCGATAGCGGGGGTGGCAGATTAGGGGTTAATAAGTGTAAGGTTAGGGGTGTGTAGACTCGGGGTACATGTTAGGGTGTTAGGTGCAGACGTAGGAAGTGTTTCCCCATAGGAAACAATGGGGCTGCGTTAGGAGCTGAACGCTGCTTTTTTGCAGGTGTTAGGTTTTTTTTCAGCTCAAACAGCCCCATTGTTTCCTATGGGGGAATCGCGCACGAGCACGTTTTTGAGGCTGGCCTCGTCCGTAAGCACCGCTGGTATCTAGAGTTGCAGTGGCGTTAAATTATGCTCTACGCTCCCTTTTTGGAGCCTAACGCACTGAAAATCCTGCCATTCTGTAAACTCTAAATACCAGCGGTATTTAAAAGGTGCGGGGGGAAAAAAGCATGCGTAGCTAACGCACCCCCTTGGCCGCAAAACTCCAAATCTAGGCGTAAGTAATTACAGCAACGTGGGAGCGCTCAGACATCCACTCTGTGTGATCGTATACGCTGGTGTGATCTTCACGTAGGCAAACACGCCCCCCTTTCCTGACGTCACGATGATGCTCCACAGGAACAAACAGCTGTGCCGGAGCAATGTTAGAAGCGATCCACCACCGCTTCCATAAAATAACTACAATTGCAACATCCAATGCACCCGGTGGCTGTTGAAGAGTATTTGACAAAAGGCTCTGTTGCGTTTGCAAAAATATATTCCAGTGAAGTTCAAAAGCAAAAGTTGATGTAACAGACAGGCATTAGGATAGCAGGTCAAACGCGTTTCATATATGCTATTTTACTTCATCAGTGACCATACTTGATCTCCCATAATGCTAAGCTATTTAAGGAGTACCTGAAACACTCCCCTCAGTATTAACCAATTACTTTCCAAAGCACAGTTATGGGCAGGAACAGGGTGATATGTTATACACACTAGTGAAAAAATATTTAAAGCTGTACACCACATACTGTTAAAGTAACTAATGAATTAATTAAACAATTTATATTACAAAAATATAATGATAATAATACAAAAAAAAACTGAAACAAAAAATATATATATATGTGTAAATGATCCTTTATAGAATAAACATTTATTAATTGGGATCAAACTCATTGGGTGTCTACATACAGTTTGACATCCCATTCTGAGTTAAGACCTGCTGGCATCCTGGTATCCAGATGAAATATCCAGAATACTTCTCTTTTACTAAGAGTAATGCCTCTATTACCACCTCTAGGGTGTCTGGAAATCAGCTAGATACCCTGGAATGTCAACAGGGAACTGTCAGAATTGTGTTCTTTCCTGAAATGCAAAGAGACAGGAGCTGTTGATTCAGGGTCCTCAATTGAACGTAAATGTTCTAAAAACCTATCTTTTAAGGCCCTTGTTGTTTGACCAACATACTGCCTGTAGCACCCCCTGCAGGTCAAGAGGTATATAACATAACATGAATTGCAAGTTATGTGTTCCTGTATCTTGAATTCTTTATTATTCACTGAAGACACAAAATTAGTGCCAAAGGTGGCATAGGAGCAAGGTTTGCATCTCCTACTACCACATTTGAAAAATCCAGGTTTTATGGACAACCAATTGGAACTTTTGACTTTAGGTAACATTGACAGTGACAAAATGTTGCCTAAAGTCTTAGCCTTATGTGAGACAAAGAGAATCCCTTCTTTTAATATGGATTGTAGACCCTCATCAATTTCCAGAATTGGAAGCGCTTTGCGTATTATGTTACAAATAGTGCCATACTCCTCACTATATGTAGTTATAAATTTAGGCTGATTTAACCTTTTTCTGTCTTTGGCCTTCCTTGTGTAAAACAAGCTAGACCTAGCAATATTGTTAATCTCATCCTTAGTTTTCTTTAATGCTTCTCTACAATACCCTCTATTGATTAATCTGTCAGTTAATTCTTGAGAGTGTTTCTGGTAACCCTGTTCATTGGTGCAATTCCTCTTGACCCTAATATACTGGCTTTTGGGTATAGACCGGATAATGTGTTTAGGGTGACAAGATTTAGCATTCAATATGGTATTTCCCGCTATATCTTTGCGGAATAATTCCACCTCAATGCATGAGTCAACCACATTAGACAAAAGTCTAATGTCCAGAAAGGACATTGAAGTTTTGCTCACTTCCATGGTAAATTTTAAGTTCATCGGGTTATTCTGAAGATACTAAAAAAACTGTTCGATAAGGTTTTCTGTACCGTTCCAAATCACCAACATATCGTCGATAAAACGACCAAAAAAATTAATATACTCCATGAAGGGGTTTCCATCTCCATAGACGTGGGACAGCTCCCACCAACCCATATATACGTTGGCATAGGAGGGGGCAAATTTAGCCCCCATAGCCGTCCCACGTCTCTGGAGATAGAAACCTCCCTCAAAAAGAAAAAAATTGTGTTTTAACGGATAATCTACAGAATTTGTTATGAACTGTTTCAGAGCCTTATCATATTTAGAAAATTTATTGAGAAAGAACTCAATGGCCTTGATACCCTGATCATGTGGAATACAAGTGTATAAAGAGACCACATCTATGGTCACAAATGTATATTCCTCATGCCACTCAATGTGTTCCATGCGTGTGTTGACATCAGTGGTATCTTTAATGTAGCTCATTAGACTTAGGACTAATGGTTGTAAATATCCATCGATCATTTCGGAAAGAGGCTCATTCATAGAGCCTATTCCAGCCACGATAGGTCTTAACTCAGAATGGGATGTCAAACTGTATGTAGACACCCAATGAGTTTGATCCCAATTAATACATGTTTATTCTATAAAGGATCATTTACACATATATATTTTTTGTTTCAGTTTTTCTTGGTATTATTATCATTATATTTGTGTAATATAAATTGTTTAATTAATTCATTAGTTACTTAAACAGTATGTGGTGTACAGCTTTAAATATTTTTTCACTAGTGTGTATAACATATCACCCTGTTCCTGCCCATAACTGTGCTTTGGAACGTAATTGGTTAATACTGAGGGGAGTGTTTCAGGTACTCCTTAAATAGCCTAGCATTATGGGAGAGCAAGTATCTACCATATCTCCCATATGTTGATTATTTAATGATGCATACCAGATTGCCATAAATATATATTTAACACTGTGGCTTTCTGTTTTTTAATCTTATTTTTTATTTTAAGGAGATTTTTATTAAAAAATGTGGCTTCCAATAAAGATCATATAGCTTATCCGTGCAGGGATGTACATATACTGGAACAATCACATTTGTATCTATAACCTAGGGCAAAAGCAACCAATAACAACTAAAGTATGAGTGAAAATAACCAAAGAACAAGGGAGTTTAAATTACTGTCATCAATGGATTCAAGAATAAGTAATCATAGGTCTTGCTCAATAGACAGTATATGGACCTGAGGTAGAGGGGATAGAGTTGGAGTAGTTGTTGTTTAAGAAACTTCTGATTAGGGGAGCCCAAGCGTACTAGGATTATTTCTCAGTTTAAACTATTATACCTTAGAGCTCTGCGCCTCTCATAGATTAGAGAAGTCAAGGGGGAAGAGAGAGAGAGAGAGAGAGAGAGAGAAAAAAAGGGGGGGGAGGGATAAGTAAGGGATAGGGAGGGGGAGAGGGGGCGGGCTCATCAATGGAGGGGAGGGGGGTTTAAGGGTACTTGAGTATTACAAATCTTAACCATTACATTTTTCAATCCACCGTAACCATATTGCATAGTAAGTGTCTAGCTTATCTAAAACTGAAAAGGAGTATGATTCCATCTTCTGTATAAAAGTCAGTGTTGCTTTGACTTGTGTAATTGTGGGAGGAGATTTTTTGCTTCCAGGCTTTCGCAATTTCAAGTTTAATGGACATCAGAAGGTAAATAGTGAATGATTTTTTTGCTGTTGTTAAGGCTGGGAAGTCTAAGTGAAGAAGGCATGTTTGTGCGCTGAGTGGCGGGGTAATGCCGAATGAACTAAGGATGTCAAAGAGCTGTATCCACAGAGGTGTAATTACTTGGCAGGACCACCAAATATGGCTCTGTTTGACTACCTGGCCACAGTCTTTCCAGCATAATGGAGAGTGAGTGGGATAGATTTTATGGAAGGTGGCAGGGACTAAGTGCCAGCGTGCAATGATCTTGTAATGGAGTTCCCATAGCGTTGCACAATGCAGTAATTTTTAATGTATAATATCTCTCTATGTCACGAGTCGGTGTCAGCAGTAAAGTTTAATTCTCTCTCCCAAGCTAAGTGCTGTGAGATCTTATGATGTGAGTGAGGATCTAAGAGGAGATCATAATGGAATGATAATGACCCCCTGATAGCCATGGCATGTGACCATCTTTGTTCCCATTTAGTAGCCTCTCTAATATTGTTTCTAGGGTACCCCCAAGATCGAAGAATAGAACGTAAGTGGAATGCTTCAAATCTGAGTATGTGGGGAGTTTGAAAGTCGGTACAGATTCTATTGTGTGAGAGTGTTTTGTTGTGGTCATAGAGGTCTAGTATGCATATGGCGTTGATTTTTCACCAGGCATGGATGTGAGAGCTTAGGAGGCAGAAGAGAGAGCCTACGATAGTTTGGTGTGGTGAGGGATGAGGGGCGATTGTAGGTAGATCTCTTACTTGGTCCCAAAATTGTAGAGTGTCAACAATCACGGGATGTGTTTCCCCCAGATCTCTCCTATAATGTGGGGGGGGGGGTCCAGGGTAAATTGTGTAATTGTAACCCTGATGGTAAGAAAGACTTTTCTATTTCCCTCCAAGAGGACACACTCCAGCTTAGGAGGTGGGTTAGGCAGTTGGCTTGATAGTAAAGGATATTATTTGGGAGGCTTAGTCCACCTTTAGTAGTATATTTCTGTAAGGTCTGTTTGGAGGTCTTAGGTTTTCTACCCTTCTATATATAAGAGGTAATAAGGCTCTGCAATTTGATAATAATTGGTCTAGGTACGTTGATCGGAAGTGATCGGAACAGGTAAAGCAATTTGGGCATGAAGGACATTTTGACAGAAGCTATCCTCCTGGTCCACGAGATCTCCCAGTATTCCCAAGAGTCTAGAAGCTTTCTCCATTCAGGGAGTCTATCTAAATTCTTATAAATGAATGTGGTTGGTGTCATGCTAAGATGTACTCCTAGTAGTTTGATAGAGTCGTCAGACCAATTGAGCTTAAATTGTTTCTGTAAAAGGACCAAATCTGAGGGTGGGATATTCATATGTAGGGCTTCGGTCTTAGATATGTTCAATTTATAGTGACTCAGGGCCTCAAGGAGTTGGAAGACAGCTGGAAGGGACTCAAATATGCGGGTAAGAATAAGGGTAATATCATCCGCATATAGCATGATTTTATGTTGAACTCCCAGAGCAGGGAAGCCTGAGATGTCTGGAGCTGATCTAATGGCTTGTGCAACTGGTTCTATGGAGAGTGCGAACAACAGTGGCGAGAGGGGACATCCCTGCCCATACCATTTGAGATCTCAAAACAGCTGGATTGGAAGCCTACACCCTTAATTCTAGCCGACAGGTTGGAGTATAGGGCTTGAATGGCAGTGATGAATTTGGTTGGTAGTCCGAACACTCTCAAGGTCTCCTATCTCACCCTGCCAAAAGCCTTTTCGGCATCTAACAACAGGGAAAGAACTTCCTTTTCCCAGCTTTAGAAAGTACATTAGATACGTGTCTAGTGGCATCTGATCCTTCTCTAAAAGGGATAAAACCCACTTGATCTGGGTGTATCAAGGTGGAGATTATTTTAGACAATTGAGTGGCAATGATTTTAGCATATAATTTAGTGTCCAAATTGAGCAGCGAAATAGGGCAATAGCTGCTGCATTCTTTTGGGTCTTTATCTGGTTTCAAGATCGTAGTGACCATCGCTTCTAAATATTCTTTACGGAAGGAGCCCTTGTGTTGTACCTCATTGAACATTCTGCAGAAGATGGGAGTGATTAAGGGCTCAAAGGTTTTATAAAATTGGGTAATAAAACCATCCGGGCCTGGGGATTTTACTAGTTTAAGTTCTTTAATGCTCTTTTGTACCTCTTCCAGGGAGATTGAGGTTATAAGGTCCTGAGAGGCCTCTTAAATAAGCTGAGGGAGGTTGAGAGACATTAGGAAAGAGCGAATTTCCATTGTAGATCAGAGGCCCTGGGACTCAATAGATTCTAAGTTATATAATTTGAGATAGAATTCCCTAAAGGTCTCGCCAATCTCTTTCAGCGAGGAAACTTCACCTTGGTGTGTGCAGAGCCGAGCAATTTTAGATCGTGCAGTTTGATTACGTAATTTTGTGGCTAGGAGCGAAGAGGCTTTATTACTCTTGTAATAGTATAATTGTTTTAGTATATCTAAGTTTCCTTGTGTTTTCTGGAGTTCTAGCGCTTTGATCTGCTGTGTTATGTCCGTTATTTGGGTATTTAGCCCTATGATGTAGGACGAAGTTAACTGATTTTTAAAGGATCTGAGTTGGCAGATTAATTTAGCTAAGGGGGCACCTTGGGCTTTATGAATGTGAGTTGCTTTAGTGATATAGAATCCTCTCAGAAATGCCTTAAGGGAAGCCCATAAGACCTCCACTGAAATAGACCTGATGTCATTTGGGTCAAGAAAATCGGCAATAGCGTCTTGTGTCTCAAGCTTAATAGTCGGGGTGTGTAACCAAGTAACCCTTGAGACGAGGGGGAGATGTATGGGTAAAATGTGGGCCTATAGTGATAAGAAGGGAGTCATGGTATGATCAGGTTATTGGTGAGATTCTCACGTATTACGTGTTCTAGTGCATGCAAAGTCAAAAATAAAAAGTCAATACGAATACAGGATTTGTGTGGAGGGGAGCAAAATGTAAATTCTTTGTCTGAGGGATGCAATGCTCTCCACACATCATATAGATCGTATTGAATGAAAATTTTCTGGAAAGCTATTGAAAGAGGGTGTGCTGATATTTCTGCTGAAGAGATTTTTGGTCCTAATCTGTCCATTGCCAGGTCCCATATTAAATTAAGGTCTCCTCCAAAAATTAACTCGCCCTGCCTGGCCGCTGACACCAAAGTCAGGCCTAGATTTGGAGTTTGGCGGTAGCCGTGAAAACCAGCGTTAGAGGCTCCTAACGCTGGTTTTAGGCTACCGCCGGTATTTGGAGTCACTCAAAAAAGGGTCTAACGCTCACTTTTCAGCCGCGACTTTTCCATACCGCAGATCCCCTTACGTAAAATTGCGTATCCTATCTTTTCAATGGGATCTTTCTAACTCCGGTATTTAGAGTTGTGGCTGAAGTGAGCGTTAGAAATGTAACGACAAAACTCCAGCCGCAGAAAAAAGTCAGTAGTTAAGAGCTTTTTGGGCTAACGCCGGTTCATAAAGCTCTTAACTACTGTGCTCTAAATTACACTAACACCCATAAACTACCTATGTACCCCTAAACTGAGGTCCCCCCGCATCGCCGCCACTCTATTAAATTTTTTTAACCCCTAATCTGCCGACCGCCACCTACGTTATACTTATGTACCCCTAATCTGCTGCCCCTAACACCGCCGACCCCTATATTATATTTATTAACCCCTAATCTGCCCCCCACAACGTCGCAGCCAACTACCTACAATAATTAACCCCTAATCTGCCGACCGCAAAGCGCCGCTACTTAAGTTATCCTTATGTACCCCTAATCTGCTGCCCCTAACACCGCCGACCCCTATATTATATTTATTAACCCCTAATCTGCCACCCACAACGTCGCCTCCACCTGCCTACACTTATTAACCCCTAATCTGCCGAGCGGACCGCACCACTACTCTATTAAATTTATTAACCGCTAAAGCTAATTCTAACCCTAACCCTAACACCCCCCTAAGTTAAATATAATTTTATTCTAACGAAATAAATTATCTCTTATTAAATAACTTATTCCTATTTAAAGCTAAATACTTACCTGTAAAATAAACCCTAATATAGCTACAATATAACGAATAATTACATTGTAGCTATTTTAGGATTAATATTTATTTTACAGGCAACTTTGTAATTATTTTAACCAGGTACAATAGCTATTAAATAGTTAAGAACTATTTAATAGTTACCTAGTTAAAATAATAACAAAATTACCTGTAAAATAAATCCTAACCTAAGTTACAATTAAACCTAACACTATACTATCATTAAATTAATTAAATAAAATACCTACAATTACCTACAATTAAACCTAACACTACACTACATCAATACATTAATTAAATACAATATCTACAAATAACTACAATGAAATAAACTAACTAAAGTACAAAAAATAAAAAAGAACTAAGTTACAAAAAATAAAAAAATATTTACAAACATAAGAAAAATATTACAACAATTTTAAACTAATTACACCTACTCTAAGCCCCCTAATAAAATAACAAAGACCCCCAAAATAAAAAAATGCCCTACCCTATTCTAAATTACTAAAGTTCAAAGCTCTTTTACCTTACCAGCCCTGAACAGGGCCCTTTGTGGGGCATGCCCTAAAGAATTCAGCTCTTTTGCCTGTAAAAAAAAACATACAATACCCCCCCCCAACATTACAACCCACCACCCACATACCCCTAATCTAACCCAAACCCCCCTTAAATAAACCTAACACTAAGCCCCTGAAGATCATCCTACCTTGTCTTCACCATACCAGGTATCACCGATCGGTCCTGGCTCCAAAATCTTCATCCAACCCAAGCGGGGGCTGGCGATCCATCATCCGGCGGCTGAAGAGGTCCAGAAGAGGCTCCAAAGTCTTCATCCTATCCGGGAAGAAGAGGCGATCGGGACCGGCAACCATCTTGATCCAAGCGGCATCTTCTATCTTCATCCGATGACGACCGGCTCCATCTTGAAGACCTCCAGCGCGAATCCGTCCTCTTCTTCCGACGACTTCCCGACGAATGACGGTTCCTTTAAGGGACGTCATCCAAGATGGCATCCCTCGAATTCCGATTGGTTGATAGGATTCTATCAGCCAATCGGAATTAAGGTAGGAAAATTCTGATTGGCTGATGGAATCAGCCAATCAGAATCAAGTTCAATCCGATTGGCTGATCCGATCAGCCAATCAGATTGAGCTCGCATTCTATTGGCTGATCGGAACAGCCAATAGAATGCGAGCTCAATCTGATTGGCTGATCGAATCAGCCAATCGGATTGAACTTGATTCTGATTGGCTGATTCCATCAGCCAATCAGAATTTTCCTACCTTAATTCCAATTGGCTGATAGAATCCTATCAGCCAATCGGAATTCGAGGGACGCCATCTTGGAATACGTCCCTTAAAGGAACCGTCATTCGTCGGGAAGTCGTCGGAAGAAGAGGACGGTTCCGCGCTGGAGGTCTTCAAGATGGAGCCGGTCCTCATCGGATGAAGATAGAAGATGCCGCTTGGAAGAAGATGGTTGCCGGTCCGGATCTACTCTTCTTCCCGGATAGGATGAAGACTTTGGAGCCTCTTCTGGACTTCTTCAGCCGTCGGATGATGGATCGCCAGCCCCCGCTTGGGCTTGGATGAAGATTTTGGAGCCAGGACGGATCGGTGAACCTGGTATGGTGAAGACAAGGTAGGAGGATCTTCAGGGGCTTAGTGTTAGGTTTATTTAAGGGGGGTTTGAGTTAGATTAGGGGTATGTGGGTGGTGGGTTGTAATGTTGGGGGGGGGTATTGTATTTTTTTTTTTACAGGCAAAAGAGCTGAATTCTTTGGGGCATGCCCCGCAAAGGGCCCTGTTCAGGGCTGGTAAGGTAAAAGAGCTTTGAAGTTTAGTAATTTAGAATAGGGTAGGGCATTTTTTTATTTTGGGGGTCTTTGTTATTTTATTAGGGGGCTTAGAGTAGGTGTAATTAGTTTAAAATTGTTGTAATATTTTTCTTATGTTTGTAAATATTTTTTTATTTTTTGTAACTTAGTTCTTTTTTATTTTTTGTACTTTAGTTAGTTTATTTCATTGTAGTTATTTGTAGATATTGTATTTAATTAATGTATTGATAGTGTAGTGTTAGGTTTAATTGTAGGTAATTGTAGGTATTTTTTTTTATTAATTTATTGATAGTGTAGTGTTAGGTTTAATTGTAACTTAGGTTAGGATTTATTTTACAGGTAATTTTGTAATTATTTTAACTATTTTAGCTATTAAATAGTTCTTAACTATTTAATAGCTATTGTACCTGGTTAAAATAAATACAAAGTTACCTGTAAAATAAATATAAATCCTAAAATAGCTATAATATAATTATAATTTATATTGTAGCTATATTAGGGTTTATTTTACAGGTAAGTATTTAGCTTTAAATAGGAATAATTTATTTAATAAGAGTTAATTAATTTTGTTAGATTTAAATTATATTTAAGTTAGGGGTGTGTTAGGGTTAGGGTTAGACTTAGCTTTAGGGGTTAATACATTTATTAGAATAGCGGTGAGCTCCAGTCGGCAGATTAGGGGTTAATGTTTGAAGTTAGGTGTCGGCGATGTTAGGGAGGGCAGATTAGGGGTTAATACTATTTATTATAGGGTTAGTGAGGAGGATTAGGGGTTAATAACTTTATTAGAATAGCGGTGCGGTCCGCTCGGCAGATTAGGGGTTAATAAGTGTAGGCAGGTGGAGGCGACATTGTGGGGGGCAGATTAGGGGTTAATAAATATAATATAGGGGTCGGCGATGTTAGGGCAGCAGATTAGGGGTACATAGGGATAATGTAAGTAGCGGCGGTTTACGGAGCGGCAGATTAGGGGTTAAAAATAATATACAGGGGTCAGCGATAGCGGGGGCGGCAGAATAGGGGTTAATAAGTGTAAGGTTAGGGGTGTTTAGACTCGGGGTACATGTTAGAGTGTTAGGTGCAGACGTAGGAAGTGTTTCCCCATAGCAAACAATGGGGCTGCGTTAGGAGCTGAACGTGGCTTTTTTGCAGGTGTTAGGTTTTTTTTCAGCTCAAACAGCCCCATTGTTTTCTATGGGGGAATCATGCACGAGCACGTTTTTGAGGCTGGCCGCGTCCGTAAGCAACTCTGGTATCGAGAGTTGCAGTGGCGTTAAATATGCCTCTACGCTCCTTTTTTGGAGCCTAACGCAGCCTTTCTGTGGACTCTCAATACCAGAGTTATTTTAAAGGTGCGGCCAGAAAAAAGCCAGCGTTAGCTACGCGGGTCGTTACCGACAAAACTCTAAATCTAGCCGCAAGTTTTTTAAGAAATGTAATTTGTTTCGTATTGGGGGCGTAGGCATTTACCAAAGTAACTAATTTGCCAGTTAACTTGCAGATTAATATGATAAAATGTGCATGTGGGTCTTGTTCTACATAGACAGGTTCATATGTGAGGGAGAAGTTAATAAGTATCGCTACACCTCTAGACTTGGATTTGTATGAAGCTGCTATAACTACTGGGAATCTCTTAGAGGTTCGAGGGGTGTCGGTCTGTGTGAGCCAGTGTGTCTCTTAGATGAACGCAACATCTACTCTGCTGCATCAGAGCATATTTATCATAAGACTACATTTAGTGGGTGAATTGAGACCCTGGGAATTAAGAGATAACACGCGTATTTGCGCCATTATGGGGGAAAAGGAATGGGGAGAGGAGAAAAAAGGGGGGTAAAGGAGGAGGAAAAAAAGAAAAAAAATGGAGAGATTAGCAGTTCAAGATATATTCTCTAATGTGCTATATAGAGCAAGAGCGGGGAAGGGATGTTCAGCGGGCAAGAGACGCTTATGAGTGAGGGGGGGTAAATGGAGGGGTGGGAGCTGCGAATGTATGATAAGCAGAATATACTTGGTAGTGCACTGTAGGCTTAATCTGATGGAGAGAACCAAGAATGTTGGGTATTATTGTAGGGTAGAGGAATTGGGCTAAAGTGTCCTGCTGAGGTGGGCAGGGTTAAGCTTGTGCAAGCAGGTGTGTAACGGATTGAGGTGTCCAATGGCTCATAGGGAGAGGGGAGGTTGCCAGGGGTAGGGGGTAAAAGGAGTCTCCACCTGGAGTGAGAAAGGAAAAGTGCGTTATGTCCTAGAGGGAGGGAGAAGAAGGTATAGATATTGACATTCAGGTTAGAGTTTACTAAAATATCTATATAAGATTTACAGTGAATTCACAACAAGTAGTAATATACCATACATGAGATATGTACAAAATAAAACAAGATAAGTTCACATGTGCAGAAACTTTGCATATAAAAGTAACAGTGGTGAGTGTATAAAAGGTAGTAGTGCCACCTCTGTCAGCTATGCGTCATATATAGAAGTTGGGTATAGCACTAAGGCAGGGTAGTAATCAGTGAGACTAGTAAAATGTCTAAAACATGTACAGATTTGATGGTGTAGCTAAAATATGAGCTACTGATCTGTAGGGTCTAAGAGCGCTATTCACGGGTAAGACCAGTTAAAGCAAGATTGGACAATTAGGGTACCTCCCAGGTTGATGGAGGATGGAGAGTACAAGTGGCAAGAGAGGTGGAGCCATGTTAGATATAAGTTGTGGGTCAAGTGTACTGTGGTGTACAGTTACTATATGACAGTCAGAATTTAGAGATAGGCTGTAGGTTAAATGGGAAGGTGTCGTAACCTACCGGGGGGGGGGCTTGGCTTGTGTGAGTAGTCGAGGTCTCTTAACGCAGGAGTCATTTCTCTGATAATAAAGTTGTATAAGTTGTCCATTGTATAAGGGGTGAGAGGGTAGAATATTATCTAAAGAGGAAGAATTAGGACACCCTCATAATCCAGTGACTGTGTTAAGTAAGGTATCCTTAATAATATCTATAGTATTAACATGCGTGATAGGGAAATCCAAGCTATTTGTCCTGGATTTAGGGCTTGTCAATAGGTCTATACAATGGTAAGGGCTATAGTGTAGCTATACATGACTAGTGTAAATATTAGAAAAAAGTATGTATACATAACACATGCATAAAATGATAGTACAAAAGATAACCTGAGGGCAAAAAAAGAAGAGAAAAAAAAGAATGGCAGTGGGAACGTCTCCTTCCATAGTAGCTAATCTGCTGTGTGTGGGGTTTCAATTTCAGTAAGGGATGGGATTAAGGCGGGTGAGAAAGACTACGCAACCCCAGTGCATGTATGCAATATTATGCAGTGGCAGGAGAAATAATTAATCAATTAGGGGGGCCTGATGGAAAAAAAAAAAAAAAAAAAAACTTGGGCAAGGTTTAGTACATAAGGTTTGTAGGGCAAATTATACGGAATCTAAGTAAGATGGCCATAGCATAGGAAGTTTAGAACCATAGACTATGGGGTATGAGAGTGAGAGTGATAATTAAATAAAACATAAAAAGTAAATAGACCATCAGAACCGCTGATAATGGGGGGGGTCCCCTTAAGGTCAGAGTTGTAGCTCTCGTCTGTATGAGGGGTATAAACATAAAAAGTAGTATAAAAATACAAACATAATATTAATTTAACAGCGGTAGAACTAGAACATCTTTATAAACTATTAACTGTAGCAATCAGTTATATTACCAGACATCTATAGGTCTATCCATGCTGTGTGGAGGTGTTCAGAGCATTCAAGAGTCCTCATCACAGGATATGGGTGAAAGTGGAACTGTCCGGACATAAGTCTACACCTATAAATCCAGATATACATTTTCTGGACTATTGAGTCATTAAGGTGTGGAGTCAAGGATCTTCAGTGGAGAGAGAGATTTCTTTCCTTTTGGACTGGTAGGTAAACCTCTGCGGCAGTGGGCACCAGACTGGAGCTGTGATATTGAGTGTCTCTGTATTTTCAGCATCTTTCAGCAATGTTGAAGGGTGGAGCAGACCAGTAGGAAGTAGAAGCTTGATCCCTTGTTCAGGTGTAGAGATGGAATATGAGCGTTCTTCAAATTGAAAGTATAGCTTAACTGGAAAGCCTCATCTGTATTTTAATGTTATTTTGGCATAAGCATTGAGTGACCTGTTGAAATGATCATCTCTTAGATAGGGTGTGTGAGGACAGGTCAGGGTAGATTTGGATGGCCTGAAAAGGCTCCTTCAGGTTTTTGTTCTGAAATGATGCTCTAAGTATTTTTTCTTTAAATGTGTAATAATGAAGTCTAATAATGACATCTCTTGGGGATCCTGAAGGGGGTTTCTCGGCCTAAGTGCCCATTGGTCTCTGTCTATAAGGACTCCCTGGTCTTGTATGGTCCCAAGGAGTTCTCTGAACAGATCCATTAGGTATTTAGTGAGGTCTGGTGTTCCAACCTCCTCCAGGATGCCATGGATCCTTATGTTGTTCTGGCGGAACCTGTCCTCCAGGTCCACCAGCTTAGACTCCAAATCCGAAATCATCTCAGAGAGGGACTGGGTATAGGCAAGGAGGTGGGAGAGGTCTTAATGGAGGTCTTCTTGTTTCCTCTCAAGCATTTCCGTTCTCCCTCCAAGTGAGGAGATATCCCTTTTCAGTTCTGATACCGACATTTTAAGCTCTTGAGTGATGAGAGTCCATTTTGTCTGACAGCTCCTTAATGGAGTCTAGTATAGAAGAGTTTACACTGACCAGTCGCTCTGCTGAATGACCTGTGGCTCTATGAGACCCCATCATGGAGACTAATGATTCTCTAGAGTCATCATCAGACATGTCCTGTTCATAGAGACTTTTGCTGATAAAATGATCTGATAGGGTTCTCTTTGGAGCGTCTGAGTGTTTTGGTTTCTTCTTTTGAGAGTGAGGCATGTCATAGATACAGGAGACACCAGGCTGTAAGGCGTTTTCTGAATGAATAAAGTAGGTACTCTCCCTTAGTAGGTAACAGGTGGAGAAATCAGGTCTGGCAACCCCCACAACCACACTGCTAGTACATCACCTTAATCTAAAAGTGTGTGGTATAAGAAAGGTGGAAATTAGCAAGCTTGTTTCTTGGGATATAACTTGCTTGGGGATCCCTGAGTTTTACACACAGTCTGTCTCTCTCCTGGGGAAGGTGCCCTCTCTGGGCAGGTGTGGAAAAAAGTGTTTAAGATATGACCCGTAGGCAATAAGGGCCAATGGGAAAGGGAGGAGAGAGGACAGTAGGTGCAAGGGATTAAGCACCTTGCTCTCTTAAGATGTAAATTAGATTGTAGAAGGTGGGGTCCCAATGTCAGACTCTGGTAAGGCCACTGATAGCAGGGTGTCTTGACTTGGATAAGTGGTGAATGGTTCACAATATATGCATAAGGTGTGACTCAAATATAAAGTTCGAGCCGTAAAGAGAGGTATTAGGGTTCCTCTGTCGTGAAAGGGTAATGAGAGTATAGTGGAGCTAAGTGCTCTTATATAAAATCTGCTTGTTAGGGCAAAATTTTTTTCAAAGAACAGTCCAGACAGTCATATAAGCCCTATGACATGTCTGAGAGGAGCCTTATATGGATAGACCTGTGCGGGATGTATAAGGTAGACTGCTTAACACACGTGTATTACATGGAGGATGTGTGTAGATCTACCCCTACGTAGCTTCCTAGGCGAGGGCTCTGCTATAGGAGGGATGAGTCCGGTATGCAGTGAGATGCGTTGCTGTGCTGCGGTATGAGGCGCCCTATTGCAGTCTGGAGTGTGTGGTTACTGGTCCTCTGCACCTCGTGTGGAGCCTGGAGGAATGGAAGTTGTCTCCTGAGTCGGCTTGTTGCGGTGTGTGAGGTCCGTGTGTAGACCTTCCTACAGTGTCGCCGCGACTGCCAGGAGTCCTCAGACCGGCACTTTACAAACTGTGAGACCTGCTTCGGGTTGAATCCGCTGCAGACCGCTGTAGTGACTCTCACAATCTGATGTCAATTTCCAGAAGGTCCAGACAGGCTCTGCAGATGATCTGCGCTAACTGGTCACCAAAGAGGAGTCAGAGGAGGCCCGATGGTGGTCAGGTCCGTGTAGTCAGGAAATCAAAGCACTCCTTTCCTCCGTACTTACAATTCCCCAGCTTTGGTAGGTATATTAGGGTCTGGAAGAGTTGAGATGTAGGGAAAAAAGGTAATAAAACAGCTAATAATTAGTTTTTAGCATGCTTGGTTCCCGGAGCTTATTAGCAGTGCGTCTACCTTGTAGCGTGGCAAGCTCCGCCCCCCCCCCTTATTTTTAATAAACATTCATTTTTTATACTCCATTTGAGCTTGTTGATTTTCTGTGTCTAAGAGTGCTGAATTCCTTGTCTTTTTTAAGGTCTGACTGTATTATGAGTCATTCCATCTCTACTCTTAAATTCTTGATATATCTATTATAATATCTTCTATATTATGACAGTTTATTTGTTAGCAGGTATTATAATTACAGTTTGAAGATAGCTATTACTATTATTATTACTATTTTTATCTTACTTGTTTAGGTTGAGTAGGTTATTTTAATTATAATTAACCAACTATTGTACGGATCTATCAAATTCTTCTCACTAGTTAGTGAGCCTTCATGTTGTAGCAATTAGAAGTTATATATTTTTTAAGGTTAAATATTTAAAATTTAAGGACAATATTTTATATTACATGTCAAAGTTTTGTGAGTTAATTCACCTGATTTATAGATTGAATTGTAATCATATTAGCAATGATGTTTAAAATGATCTTACCCTGCACATATTTAAGTACATAATTGTATATTAGGATTGGACAAAATACACACCACCAGTAGAGAGATCTAACTGGTGTTGTAAAGAGGCGCCAATACAAAGATATAAAGATATATATAAGTGGGTAGTATGTATGTGAAGTGATCAACAATCATATAGTGAAAAATAATTATAATATCTAAATAAACAATATATATAGTGTTCTGAGGGGTAATAATTCTTACTACTAAAAAAAAATATATATCATACAAAATTAGATCAAAGTACCACAAGAAAAATTCCCGTGTAGTGCATGAATATGTATGTACTCAAGTGAATTGATAATTAATGAGTAATGTAAAATAACATAATCATATTATAAAGAAAAATAAAAAATAAAAAAAGTAATAGTAGTCCAAACAAGTCAAATAATATAGTGTCTTAAAAAATAATAAATAAATAGCCACGTGTCCAATATCAGAAATGTTCCAAAAGTCAGGCAGCTCCTCTGGGGTGTTATGCCACTGTAACACGAACAAGATATCCTAAGAAACAAAACATAGAGGGCGCCACATATTGCAGATCAAACAATAGGGATCCAACAGAGTATATGTAGATAGCCAAATTGCTACTCACGTGATGTAATGCACTGTTGTGCAATATGAGCAGACCGTAACCAAAGGTCGTCTGGCAGACACTCAGGCACTGTGCAGGAAAACCCCAAAGGAGAGGATGGAGGTCACAGTGCCTTGTCCCACCAGGGGGAATCCGGGAGAATGCAGTTCTTTAGTAGTCGACCTTTGGTTCCAGTCTGCTCATATTGCACGACAGTGCATTACATCACGTGAGTAGCAATTTGGCTATCTACATATACTCTGTTGGATCCCTATTGTTTGAGCTGCACTATGTGACGCCCTCTATGTTTTGTTTCTTAGGATATTAGTATTGGGATGCTAAGGTAAGAGAGCTGATAATGGACACTGACAGAGACTGGAGAAGCACATGTAATATAATGGATTAAGTATTACTAACATGTGTTATATATCTAATAAACTAATGTGTGTGCACAATGATATTTTAAATTTGGGTTTATTTCCTTTTAGTTAGGACTTAGAGTATGTTTACTACTTTTAATGGATAAATAAAAGTTATGTTTTAATCCATAACTCGCTGGTGCTCCTCGGACTTCTATCTTTTTTGGATTTTCAAATACAGGCTATGAGTGCTGCACAACATATGGAGCAGAGCTCTTTCGCTCTTTATTGGATGAGTGATGGGTACCATACGTAAGTGATGGAATAGTGACATCATGTCTCTTACGGAACCACAAAAGTATTGGCTCAAGTGGTATTTTATCAGAGGATCCGCTAGCAGCATCAGAGAAAACCCGTGCCCACTAATTTCCTCCCCAGCTCCTGCCCCACCATATCGGCTGTAAGCAAAGCTGATGGAGAATTTAAGTAACCTGTGCACATTTGACTACGAACCAGAGCTACAAGTATGTTATTTGTATATGTGTGTGATGATGGGTTCTCAAGGTTAAACTAACCACCATCAAGTAATAAGTTACACAGCACCAAGAGGTAAATATGCTGGTGAAGCAAAAAGGCTCTAACTTACTTTGCTGAAGATAGGCACTATACAATCATACATGTTACCCACTTGGCAATAATCCCTTATCACACTCAGACAGGTATTGACAGATGCTATTGACATATGCTATCCATTATTTAAAGGGAACTTCCATCCATTATTAGTAACCATTTTGTTTCATATTACTACTCACACCTCCCTTTTGTTTGTAGTAAAAGTGGTGCCCAATTCCATTTCCCATTTAGATACAAAGTTAGGAATAGTTTCAGGGTATTCCTGTAACAGTAGATATGTGAGCTTTAGTTATACTGGGGGTAATGCAGATCCACTCAAAAGGAGTGAAAGATATTGTAACTGTTCTATCAGCTGGAAATATGACTGGCCAATAAGGAGCTGCCTTTACTGATTGGAACCATTCACGGACAGTTGCTGTAGACAAGCCAGTCCTCTACCATACATCATGCTGTTGGGAAGATGCCCAGAGAGTAGGGGAGGAGTAAGTAGCAATGCTGGAATGTCCGCTGCATATAAGATATACCCTCGGAGATACGTGCAAGTATATCAGATGACTGTGCTTTACTTTATGACCTTGAGTGCAGCCTAGTCTGCTGTCAAATGCCTCACTTTGCTGAATAAGATTTCTTTTGTAAAGTACATAAGACTGTGCTTCCTCCAGGGACCTAGAGTGCAGCTTTGTCTGCGGTCCATAACTCTGTTTATATTGTTTGTTTTATAACAATTATTGGGATATCTGCTTTATATCTAGCTGTTGTGTCTTTAGGGACACACATTTTCTGTGTACGTATGTTAGTAATGTTTGCCATTCATTACGGTCTCCCATATGTGTTAATATGTTTTTATTTCATATAGTGCTGTGAGGCACGATCAGGTGAATCCGAGATATTTTCTGTGACATAATAAATAATAATATTTGAGTATCCATATCCGTGTGCTGATAATTTTCCCTTTCTATTTTAGGATAGTATTGTATGTCCTAAAAATATCTCTCTCTTTTCTTAGTGGTAAATTTACTTTGTAATGGAAGCACCAGAAGGTTGAAATCAGCAGTATTAACTACTCTCTCATTATATATATATTGAAAGATATTGTAAGGTCGGCTTTATGGTGGCTTGTCAAACTGACATGGCAAATTTGAAAATAGGTGAACCATTTGTCAAGGGGAGGGCCAATCTCGGTCTTGAATTTTGATTGAGTTTTAAGTTAACCATTATTCAAAAGTAAATAAATTGGGTTGTGCAATGGTTTATTGTACATGATAGGAAGAATATTAATCTTGTCTTGAAGGAAAAGGGTGTTATTCAGACGCATGGAAAACGGAGATACTGGGCTAGAAATTATTTTATTTGATTCAATTAATTTGTTTTAGACCTCCAAGGTGGTGGTGATAAACGAGTTACAATTTACATTGTTAGGCCTATACTTTTTGGGGAGCCTACAAAGGTCAGTCAGTTCTGGAACATGTACAAAGGAGGATTCTGATTGCACCGATGGTTTTGATGGGTTCCATGCTATAATTAATGAGTTGCACTATAATAGTTAAGAAGGTTAGGCACCCCCAATCTGCCATCTTCTTTACTGAGGTATAATGTGTGATGGGAGAAGCGGGTTCTCTGATATGACCAGATGAATTGCTCAAATAGTCTTAGCTGAGTAGTTAATTAGTACTTTGGTAAAGCAAGGAGGAGTACTTGAAATAAATATATATATTTGAAAGAAAAAGTATGTGAACCCTTTTAAATTGGTTGGTTTTCTGCATGAATTGTTCATAAAATGTCATATCATCTTCATCAAAGTTACAAATAGACAAACACAATGTGCTTAAGCTATAACAAGAGAAACACACAGCACAACTCGATTCAAGGTAAAAGAAAGATTTATTAAAGCATAACCCTGCTATAAAATGCATTTACATGGGTGAAGATATAAATAATCTCATCAAAAGAAATAACCCGCCTCGATTGAAGTGAAGGTAAATTTTGACAAATTAGTGCCTGGTTTTTAATAATCCTATTAAAAACAAGGGCATTTAATTCATCCAAATTGACATTTCAAGCATTTTCTTCAAAAATTTACCTATTAATCCTGAAAGCTGCTCCATCGATTCCCCCGGCCATCGGAAGCCTCTGCTTACATCAGAAATTACAAATCTGGGTTCCTCCAATCACGGTGTTCCCCCTGGGGGGATCATAGCCTGAGGGAATGCCGTGATTGGAAAAAGCTGGATTGGTCATTTTGGACCCGCGAAGAGGGATTGCGACGGGCGGAGGAAGCGCTGCATCGGCTCTCAGGATTAAAAGGTAAGTTTTTGAAGAAAACGCTTGAAATGTCAATTTTGATGAATTAAAGTGCCCTTGTATTTAATAGGATTATTAAAAACCAGGCACTAATTCGTCAAAATTGATCTTCACTTTAAGCTGCCACTCCAATTTACCGCTCCACAATGTGCTTAAGCTAGCAATGCACAAACACTAATAATAATAATATTTCATGTCTTTATTGAACACATCTCATTAAACATTCAGGGCCAGATTACAAGTGGAGTGTTATTTAATGCTCCTGCTTGCATGCTAACTCTACTAGACGTAAGGTTTTTGCTTGCGTTGGGTAGTGGTCATGTTACAAGTTGTAAGTAAAAAAATTTGCTTGTGCGCTAACTCAATGCCAACAAATTTAGTTTATCGCATTAATGTATTCCCCCATAGAAGTCAATACTCGTGAACTTGATCGCATATTCTCGAGTGTGCTAACCCTACATGAAAACACATTTTCAAACTCCTTTTTCACTTATACAATTCCACGCCTTAAAGGACTTTATAAACCCTAGGCAACACTTTTCCAATTATTAACAAGTACAACAAAAAGTTTGCAAATGTAACACAGATTGTGCACTTGAGCAAAGCACATTAAAATTACCTAGTTGCATACTGGATTGCATCGTCACTAAAAAGATGCAGCCACTTTTTCCTCAACCAATTAACATTAAAAAAAGTAATAATACTGAGCCCTTTTACTGATACAAATCAGATGCCCTCTATACCCATTCAAATCTCTTAAATAGACATTCACAAATCTCTATATTTTAGGGCCACAACAGGTTAATTGTGCATCACTACACACTATTTAAATGTGGCCGGACTGTTAGCTGACGGACATTTGGCTGACGGACATTTGGCCGATGAATAATGTCCGACACACAAGTGGCTTTCAGATAACAGTCCGAGATAGATAGATTAGATAGATAGATTAGATAACTAGATTTGATAGATAGATAGATAAATTTAATAGATAGATAGATTTGATAGATAGATAGATAGATACATTTAATAGATAGATAGATTTGAGAGATAGATAGATTTAATAGATAGATAAAAATTTATCAGACAGAGAATTACAAGATGTGCGGGCTGGGACCCATGGCTAGGTTCCCAGAGGTGGTTGCGGCGCCCGAGGCTCTAATTAGAACAGAGCACTCTGGAGCGTATCTGCCCTCAGCCGAACTCAGAACATGCTTTGGCATTCTGTCCGTCGGCCAAATGTTCGTCTGCATTTTGTCTGAGCACCCTATTTAAAGGGATCAATTAATATACAGGTTCTTCAACTTGTAATGCAATCATCATTTTCTTTGTCATTTCTAGTGTGCTTATTTTTTATTTTATTCTGAAATCCTGGACTAATTATGGTTTTGTGTTGTTTTCAAGAAATAACACATTTTGTGATTGTAATCAATAGAAAAGCATCTTGGCAATATTCAGAATGAACTATTTGCCAAAAAACAAAGAATAAAACAAGAACAAGGTTGTGGCCAAACCTATGATTTCTTGTTCATCTCTTTTTTTCTGCAACAGTTTTATTCCAAGTGAGACAATGTTACAGGATCATGACTGTATCATTTTGTAATGTAAAGGGGCAGCCCTCTAATTGGCCAGAATTGCAGTACTTGTATACTCCACACATAGGTCTATTCCTCAAAGAGGATTTGCAAAAATGTCAGTCACTAAAATTGTGAACAATACTTTTTGCAACACATTTTATGTGTCTCTTTGTTTACTGGAATGAAAACCAACTATTTCACATGGGATATATATATTAAAAATTATATTTAAAGAAACATAGATCCCCATTACATATTTTATTTATGCATTGTGAAAAAATCTCTGCATTGCCTGCTTTTTCAGTACTTTAACACTGAATAATACCCCCAGAGTATCTGAATATTATACTTGGAATTCAGAACCCTGTCCTTCCTACGTGTTGTAGGAATATTATCTGCAGAATCTGATATGCCTCTATATTTAAATAGCTACTACAAAGGAGATAAGGATTTTCAAGGAGTATGCCACAGGACTGCAAAACAATGCACATTTTGTAAAGTTTATTTTGTATGTAGGTCCTTTACAATGCAGTGATAAAGTTCTGATAGATTCTAAAATGAAGAACCAGTGGGCACTTCGCAATATATATTCGAGCAGACAACATTCCTAATGCTAATGAAGCTCATCAATAAAACTGAACCGTGTCAGCTGCCTTATTAGCTTACAGAACAATCAATTGCCTGACTCATTAGAAAAAAATGGTCATATCAAACTTTTACAGTAATGATGTATTCTATTCACTCTGGATAAAATGCCTGGAATATGATTGCTGAAGTATCTTATTTACTACCATACTCTGGCCAGTTCTCTGTATTATTTATAACATCATTTATGGAGGAAAGAATTCACAGACATTCAGTAGAACAGCAAAAAAAAAACTTGCTACACATAGATGTATTAAACATTGCTGTCAATGCTGTATAAAATATTAAGTGCTCCATTTATAAATGTCCACCACTAGGAAACTTGTCCACCCGTGATCATGGTGAGCATTATGCTGCCCAGATTTTTATCAATACACCTGCAGCTGCCTGTGAAACACAGCCACCTGCTCCTACACAAGCAATCGGCACAAGAGCAGGGGCTGTCAATTACCCCCATCCTAGGAGTGATTTTAAACTGCTAGCACAGAGGTGGGGAAGAGGATCATAAACAGCAGTCTTAAGACAGCAAAAGCTCCAAAACTGCATCCATAGCTTGATAATGGTGAAGGCCACATACGTAGCTTCAATTCATTCAATTAATATTAGAATTGGTTAGTTAACTTGTTTTATGTAAGCATGTTTTTCTATGTGCTTTCCGCCTTCTCTTTACTGCTTTCCATTTTACCACTTTTGAAAACCTGGTGTTAACTATTGCCCTCTGCAATACATATGAAATTGCTATGGCCTTATTATTATTTTTAGTTTTATTATAATTTATTTGTATAACGCTGCAAAATACAATAGCATTGGGTACAGTAATAGGGGTATTCAATGACAAGGATTGTTATAAGATACAAAAACATACCAGACTAAACAAATCTAGTACAGGTGGAAGAGGGCCCTGCCCCGAAGAGCTTACAGTCTACAGGAAGAGCTTACATCTTACAGATTAGAGCAAATGATGTTTAATTAAGGGTTAATACATGTGAAACAAACAGTTACTAAGACAAATTAGGTTTTGGTAAGGAATATATGGATAATGTATATGACAAGGGATTGTTGGAAGGTGAAAGGTCAATAGTTTGTGGTGTGCTACAATGTTTAAAGTATCATACTACAGCGACTATCTGCACATGTGCTACCTGAGATAAATAATTGTAGTGCACGTCTCATAGAAATCAATTACCCAAGGTCAAGTGGCGTTTCGCAACAGTGCTGACATAAATAAGTTTAGTTCACTCAGTACTATCTACCACATGAACTTTGAACTTCTACTATCCTTACAAGGGGTAAGGATAATGTTTGTATTTTTGTTCTCAACTTGTTATCTAGCTGTAAAGAAATAGTGTGTGGATGGCAAAAGGGTGTCCGAACTTATTTCCTGCTAAGTACTGCGGTTTCATTCAATGTTCAGTGCAAACTTACTTAAAGGGACATGAAGCCATGATTTTTTTCTTTCATGATTCTGGAAGAGCAATTTTAGATAACTTTCCAATTTACTTCTATTATCAATGTGCATCATTCTCCTAATTCCCTTTGTTGAAGGAGCAGCAATGCACTGCTGGTTGCTAGCTGAACACATGGGCATCTATTTATCAAAGCGTCGACTTTCTTGCATTCGACGGCACCAATACGCTCGCCTAAGATCGCCTAACATCGCGGCTGCGGACCTGAATACGTTCTCCAAAGTTACCAAAAAAGCTGTCAAAAAGCCGCGCACCAAGTACGGGGCGATGAGCAGCGGACTGTTGTTAACTAACAGGCATCGTTCTCGCTGCTCTTCGGCTTTTTTTCAGCTTTCTTGGTACCCTGTCACTAAACACCCACACTATACTATACTGTTTACCCTCTAGACCTCCGCTCCCGGACCCCGCCGCAACTCTAATAAATGTATTAACCCCTAAACCGCCACTCCCAGAGCCCACCGCCACCTACATTATACTTATTAACCCCTATTCTTCCGACCCCTACACCGCCACCACCTACATTATATTTATTAACCCCTAATCTGCCCCTGTACACCGTCGCCACCTACCTACATTTATTAACCCCTAATCTGCCGCCCCCAACATCGCCGACACTATATCAAATTTATTAACCCCTAAACCTAAGTCTAACCCTAACACCCCCTTACTTAAATATAATTTAAATATATCTAAATAAATATTACTATCATTAACTAAATAATTCCTATTCAAAACTAAATACTACTAAGATACTCTAAGATAGCTACAATATAACTAATAGTTATATTGTAGCTAGCTTAAGGTTTATATTTATTTTACAGGCAAGTTTGTATTTATTCTAACTAGGTACAATAGTTATTAAATAGGTATTAACTATTTAATAACTTCCTAGTGAAAATAAAGACAAATATACCTGTAAAATAAAACCTAACCTAAGTTACAATTACACTTAACACTACATTACAATTAAATTAATTCCCTAAATTAACTACAATGAAATACAATTATCTAAAGTATGAAAAAAAACACTAAATTACAGAAAATAATAAAATAATTACAAGTTTTTTAAACTAATTACATCTAATCTAATCCCCCTAATAAAATAAAAAAGCCCCCCAAAATAATAAAAAGCCCTAACTTATACTAAATTGCAAATAGCCCTTAAAAGGGCCTTTTGCGGGGCATTGCCCCAAGTAATCAGCTCTTTTACCTGTAAAAAAAAGTACAATACCCCCCCAACATTAAAACCCACCACCCACACACCCAACCCTACTCTAAAACCCACAAAATCCTCCCTTAATAAAACCTAACACTAACCCCTTGAAGATCACCCTACCTTGAGAAGTCTTCACCCAACCGGGCCGAAGTCCTCCACGAAGCCAGCAGAAGTGGTCCTCCAGACAGGCAGAAGTGATCCTCCAGATGGGCAGAAGTCTTCATCCAGGTGTCATCTTCTATCTTCATCCATCCGGCGCGGAGCGGGTCCATCTTCAAGACATCCGACGCAGAGCATCCTCTTCTTTCCACGACCGATGACTGAATGAAGGTTCCTTTAAATGACATCATCCAAGATGGTGTCCCTTGAATTCCGATTGGCTGATAGAATTCTATCAGCCAATCGGAATTAAGGTAGGAAAAATCCTATTGGCTGATGCAATCAGCCAATAGGATTGAGGTTCAATCCAATTGAGCTCGCATTCTATTGGCTGATTGGAACAGCCAATAGAATGCAAGCTCAATCCTATTGGCTGATTGGATCAGCCAATAGGATTGAACCTCAATCCTATTGGCTGATTGCATCAGCCAATAGGATTTTTCCTACCTTAATTCCAATTGGCTGATAGAATTCTATCAGCCAATCGGAATTCAAGGGACACCATCTTGGATTACTTCATTTAAAGGAACATTCATTCAGTCGTCGGATGTCGTTAGAATTATTTTATTATTTTATTATTTTCTGTAATTTAGTGGGGTTTTTTTTCCGTACTTTAGATAATTTTATTGTATTGTAGTTAATTTAGGGAATTAATTTAATTGTAGTGTAGTGTTAGGTGTAATTGTAACTTAGGTTAAGTTTTATTTTACAGGTATATTTGTATTTATTTTAACTAGGAAGTTATTAAATAGTTAATAACTATTTAATAACTATTCTACCTAGTTAAAATAAATACTAACTTGCCTGTAAAATAAAAATAAACCCTAAGATAGATACAATGTAATTATTAGTTATATTGTAGCTATCTTAGGGTTTATTTTATAGGTAATGTAAGTATTTAGTTTTAAATAGGAATTATTTAGTTAATGATTGTAATATTTATTTAGATATATTTAAATTATATTTAAGTTAGGGGGTGTTAGGGTTAGGGTTAGACTTAGGTTTAGGGGTTAATAAATTTAATATAGTGGCGTCGGTGTAGAGGGGGCAGATTAGGGGTTAATAAATATAATGTAGGTGGCGGTGGTGTAGGAGGGGCAGATTAGGGGTTAATAAATATAATGTAGGTGGCAGCGGTGTAGGGGGCGGAAGATTAGGGGTTAATAAGTATAATGTAGGTGGCGGTGGGCTCCGGGATTGGCGGTTTAGGGGTTAATAACTTTTATTTAGGTGGCAGCGGTGGCGGGGCGGCAGATTATGGGTTAATAAGTATAATGTAGGTGGCGGTGGGCTCCGGGAGTGGTGGTTTAGGGGTTAATAAGTTTATTTAGTTGCGGCGGGATAGGGGTTAATAACTTTTATTTAGGTGGCAGCAGTGGCGGGGCAGCAGATTAGGGGTTAATAAGTATAATGTAGGTGGCGGCAGTGTTGCGGTGGCAGATTAGGGGTTAATAAGTATAATGTAGGTGGCGGCGGTGTAGGGGTGGCAGATTAGGGGTGTTTAGACTCGGGGTACATGTTAGGGTGTTAGGTGTACACGTTCCCATAGAAATCAATGGAATATCGGGCAGCAGCGAACATGAGCTCTTGCTGCTTTCCGACTCCCATTGATTCCTATGGTCCAGGGCGGCGGATTGAAAACCAGGTATGCTGGGCCGGAATAGTGCCGAGTGTACCTGGCAGATATTTGATAACTTCCAAAAGTAGTCAGATTGTGCCGAACTTGCGTTCGGAACATCTGTAGTGACGTAAGCATCGATCTGTGTCAGACTGAGTCCGGCGGATCGTATGTTACATCACTAAATTCTACTTTTGCCAGTTTGTATTGTTTGATAACTAAGGCAAATCAGGCTCGCCACAAATACGCTGCAGAATTCCAGTATATTTGCGGTTGACGGCTTGATAAATACATGCCATGGGGTGAACCAATAACAGAAGGTATATATGTCAAGCCACTAATCAACAGCTAGCTCCCAGGAGTGCATTGCTGTTCCCAAGCCTACCTAGGTATGATTTTTTAACAAAGAATATTTTAAAAATGCTATTCTAGATGCAACTAAACACTGTATTAGGCTTGTTTTAAAGTAAAAGAAAACCAATATGGTTTTCAAGAGAAGTAGCACATGCAGTCAGTAAGACAAAAAAGACAGTCTATAAAAAATTCAAACTCACTGGCTCAGAAGAGGATAAAGAAAAATGGAGAACCCATCAAAAGATGACAAACCAGTTAATCAGAAAGGCTAAAGCTGATGCAGAAGAGAAAATAGTACAATCTGTAAAAAACGGTGACAAAACCTTCTTTAGATTTATCAGTGAAAAGAGAAAAACTAACAGAGGGATAGTTAGACTCAAGAATGAGGATAGAGTAGTGGAAGAAGATAAACAAATAGCAAACTGTTTAAATGATTACTTTTGTTCAGTCTTTACAACAAATGGTAAAGATAGTGAGATTCTATTAAGGGATGTTACTGTAAATAATAATGTGAGTAGTACTTTTCTTTTTACAGAGGAAGAGGTTTCAAGGGCTTTATCAAAAATAAAAGTTAATAAGTCTGTGGGTCCAGATAATATTCATCCAAGGGTTCTAAGAAAACTTCGATCCATAATAGCTACTCCATTAGCTGATTTATTTAATCAGTCACTTCTAACAGGAGTTGTTCCAAAAGACTGGAAAATTGCCAATGTAGTCCCTCTTCATAAAAAGGGTAGTAGGGAAGATTCTGCTAACTATAGGCCAGTCAGTTTGACCTCAATTGCAGGGAAATTAATGGAAACTCTTTTAAAGGAAAGACTTGTATCTTTCATTCAGACAAACAACTTAGAAGACAAAGGACAGCATGGTTTCACTGCTGGAAGATCATGCCTGACTAATCTAATTGATTTCTTTGACCATGTAACTAAAATAATAGACCAGGGAGGAGCCATAGATGTTGCATATCTAGACTTTAGCAAAGCATTTGACACTGTCCCACACAACAAACTTATTCACAAAATGTATTGCCTATGTTTCTAAAGAACGCCAAATGAATGAAGCACATTTGATGATAGAAGTAAATTAGAAAGTTGTATAGAATTTTTCTATCTGAATCATGAAAGAAAAATGTGAGTTTGCATGTCCCTTTAAAGGGTTTATTAAGGGACCCCTTTAGGTTTAACATAGTAAATGTTTGTAATAAATATTTTAACTTTTATAAATATTTATGGAGAGATTTTAGAGTATGTGTTATAGAATTATGTAGCATAAAAACTAGGTAAAGTACCTATAGGTGATTGCAGCACCTGTTAACCTTGCTCAGTGTTAACTGATACACTGTGAATGTTCACTTGCAACAGCCTTTCAAGTAGTCAAAAATGTCAACATGTGAGTATGTAAGTAAACTCACATCAGCCTTCCGCTCCGGTAATGTCCCTTCTGTCACCCCTAATACTGGTTCATCCAAATAGGTGCCACTCCCCCTTAACTCATCCACCCTCAATATCAATACAGCAGTAGTATGTAGAAATAATAATAATAATCACTCACATATGCCGGGAAACGTGTCTGTGCCGGTCCTTGGGGAAAAGATATCGCCCTCCGGGCAGTGGTGCCCCTGCTGCAAACTGCAGGCTATATGAACGATCGCCCCTCTTTCAGCACTCCCGTCTGTAATCCTGTCTGCATGGATTGGTGTGGATGTGTGTATAGCGTAGGGGGAGGGAGGGGCGTGTCTTCTGCCGTAACCTTGTAACGCTATTACCGGTACCTTGTGGCTGATAGATTGTGGGTCTTTTCTTGAAATTATAATTCAGTCCATAAAAGAGAAGGCTGTTGCGCTGCCTTGGCTTTTCATCCGTGATCTCTGTGGAATCCAAAGGAGTCAGGGACAAAAACAAACAAAAAGTGGAGCACTGGATTGTGTGGAAAAAATTCAACTTTATTCCTTAAAAATTGAAAAAATGGTTACAGCATATAACCAATAGGACAATCTTGTAGGCATGGGTATCCACGTACCCTCTGGCTGACACGTTTCAGCTTGTAGCCATATTCGTAGCTAATGGGTACCTGTGTCTACACCTCTTAAATAGTAAAACACTTACTTTTTCATTGGTTAAACACATAGTGCACGTGACTATACAAACACACCTACACCTATATGTTAAAAACACGCCTATTCTTGGGACTTTAAAAATTTACCTATGAAATCTGCTCAGGTAATGAGCCTTATATACCTATTACAAGCATTAGATTTAACTTATCCATTGTGGCTCTTGATAACGTATCTGCTCACCATCCAGATTCAGAGCGCTAGTCCTTATAATAAAAACTTAAATATAGATATAAACGGACTTCCGGGGGTGGAGCTAGCAGTGGTGTGGAGCGCTAGCACATGGCTCTATACTGAAGGGCGATTTTCAACCTCCCAAACTGCCTGATTCCTTGGACGGTTCGGCACACAACGAGCCTGGATCTCGTATTTTGTCAGTGCCAGAAGTCATACATCGCAATTAGACTCACATGCAGAGTCACAACACCATTCGGCATTCAACTGTTCACCCAGCCCCAATACCAGTGCTTCCCCTGGCTTAGGCACCTCCCGAACAGCGGTAACCGAAGTGCCGCGGAAGGATCCACCAGGATCTCAAGAGAGGTCGCAGCTAGGAAGTGCATGAATCAACGCAGAAGCCAGACCAGCCTGCAGTCCCCCGCATCCTACACCATACCAAGGCAAGCATCCGGGTGCAGGGATTAGAGGCAAAAGGCAGACGGAAGAATCTGAGATGCCATAGGTACTGCCAGGACCCGGTTAGCACCATGGAGCTGAGGCGTGCTACTAAGGTACCGGGTACATTGTATACAAGTATAAAAACTGTCTAGACTGTGTGGAGGAGCAGGGGGAGCTGGTTTAACACAATGTATGTACACAGTAGTTTTGCCTGAGCACGAATAAGTACTACTGGATGGGAATAGTCTGGGTGCACCTAAAAAAGCCGCTGTTACAGTAAATTTGAAAAGTCAGGGGCTAATACAAACTCATCATAAGGAACAGGGGCTTGCGTCAAAGATCTGGCTATCTCTAATTAAAGATTTATAAGGCAAAACTGGTTGAGGGCATACTCTACCAAACTGGGGCAAGGGAATGATCCTGAAGTTGATTTTATACACAAATTTAACAATACTACCGCTTGTGGGGATATAGGCTCCCTTCAACTTGCAACTTTTTTTTTTTTTGCCTATTTACCTTGTCCTGACAAGCTTTGACCACCACCAAGAGGCTCTGTTAAACATAACTGGTGTCTGGAGTAGACAAAGTAATCTGGGTTATTACAGGACAGTAATATTTATGAATGGTGGTAATAACTTGCAGCTGCCACCCCAGGAATCGCTTAGGCTGAAAGGCCACTAACATGCTGCACTCTTTCTGCATGTACTAACACCAAGAGTCAGTTCTAAATCGAGTGACTGTCCCATAAACAGTAGGAGATTGGACTTAACAGATAGAAGCAACCTACAATAGGGCCTTGGCTCCTGGGAGACTCTTCATAATATCTGTTTTGATCTGGGCTACTGGAGACCACTCAGATTGCATAGCTACTTTGAAGCCATCTAGCACTAACTAATGTGACAGGGAAAGCTATTGGGACATTATTGGTTCAAGTTATAAGAAGCTGCACTAACCAGCCTACTAATATTTCTTGGCTTAACTTGCTACAGGGGGACGCTGAACAAGGGTTAATGTTGAAATGAAGTATCACTGATACTCCTAGTGCTTTTGTGGATGTGGTACTTTTGCTGACTATCTTGCTCCTTTTTTCCCTCTAATTGTTACGCTGCCCACTCCTGTGTAAGCTTAATTTATACTGTTTATGTATATGCGACAGAACAGTGCTACTCTAGTATTTCAAGCTTGGTATAGGAAACACTGTTTATATTGCTGAAGGCTTGTAAAAGCCAGAGGGTAGACTGAAAGGGGATACATTATCCTTGGTATCTGGGGACCACCTATGTTTTGAGGCAGAATTATATATACTTTGGCCTAGATTTAGAGTTCTGCGGCCAAAGGGGTGCGTTAGCTACGCATGCTTTTTTCTGGCCGCACCTTTTAAATACCGCTGGTATTTAGAGTTCACAGAAGGGCTGCGTTAGGCTCCAAAAAAGGGAGCGTATAGCATATTTAACGCCACTGCAACTCTCGATACCAGCGGTGCTTACGGACGCGGCCAGCTTCAAAAACGTGCTCGTGCACGATTCCCCCATAGGAAACAATGGGGCAGTTTGAGCTGAAAAAAACCTAACACCTGCAAAAAAGCAGCATTCAGCTCCTAATGCAGCCCCATTGTTTCCTATTAGGAAACACTTCCTAAGTCTGCACCTAACACCCTAACATGTACCCCGAGTCTAAACACCCCTAACCTTACACTTATTAACCCCTAATCTGCCGCTCCCGCTATCGCTGACCCCTGCATATTATTATTAACCCCTAATCTTCCGCTCCGTACACCGCCGCAACCTATGTTATCCCTATGAACCCCTAATCTGCTGCCCCTAACACCGCTGACCCCTATATTATATTTATTAACCCCCAATCTGCCACCCCCAACGTCGCCTCCACCTACCTACAATAATTAACCACTAATCTGCCGACCGGACCGCACCGCTAGTCTAATAAATGTATTAACCCCTAAAGCTAAGTCTAACCCTAACACTAAAACCCCCCTAAGTTAAATATAATTTAAATCTAACGAAATAAATTAACTCTTATTAAATAAATTATTCCTATTTAAAGCTAAATACTTACCTGTAAAATAAATCCTAATATAGCTACATTATAAATTATAATTATATTGTAGCTATTTTAGGATTAATATTTATTTTACAGGCAACTTTGTATTTATTTTAACCAGGTACAATAGCTATTAAATAGTCCCTCGAATTCCGATTGGCTGATAGGATTCTATCAGCCAATCTGAATTAAGGTAGGAAAATTCTGATTGGCTGATGGAATCAGCCAATCAGAATCAAGTTCAATCCGATTGGCTGATCCTATCAGCCAATCAGATTGAGCTTGCATTCTATTGGCTGATCGGAACAGCCAATAGAATGTGAGCTCAATCTGATTGGCTGATCCAATCAGCCAATCGGATTGAACTTGAATCTGATTGGCTGATTCCATCAGCCAATCAGAATTTTCCTACCTTAATTCCGATTGGCTGATAGAATCCTATCAGCCAATCAGAATTCGAGGGACTTTTTTAATTTAGAATAGGGTAGGGCATTTTTTTATTTTGGGGGTCTTTGTTATTTTATTAGGGGGCTTAGAGTAGGTGTAATTAGTTTAAAATTGTTGTAATATTTTTCTAATGTTTGTAAATATTTTTTTATTTTTTGTAACTTAGTTCTTTTTTATTTTTTGTACTTTAGTTAGTTTATTTAATTGTAGTTATTTGTAGGTATTGTATTTAATTAATTTATTGATAGTGTAGTGTTAGGTTTAATTGTAACTTAGGTTAGGATTTATTTTACAGGTAATTTTGTAATGATTTTAACTATTTTAGCTATTAAATAGTTCTTAACTATTTAATAGCTATTGTACCTGGTTAAAATAAATACAAAGTTGCCTGTAAAATAAATATTAATCCTAAAATAGCTACAATGTAATTATTCGTTATATTGTAGCTATATTAGGGTTTATTTTACAGGTAAGTATTTAGCTTTAAATAGGAATAATTTATTTAATAAGAGTTAATTTATTTCATTAGATTTAAATTATATTTAAGTTAGGGGGGTGTTAGTGTTAGGGTTAGACTTAGCTTTAGGGGTTAATACATTTATTATAGTAGCGGTGTGGTCCGGCAGATTAGGGGTTAATAAATATAATATAGGGGTCGGCTGTGTTAGTGGCAGCAGATTAGGGGTACATAGGTATAATGTAGGTTGCAGCGGTGTACGGAGCGGCAGATTAGGGGTTAAAAAAAATATGCAGGTGTCAGCGATAGCGGGGGCGGCAGATTAGGGGTTAATAAATATTATGTAGGTGTCAGCGGTATTAGGGGCAGCAGATTAGGGGTACATAGGGATAACGTAGGTTGTGGCCGTGTGCGGTCAGCAGATTAGGGGTTAAAAAATTTTAATAGAGTGGCGGCGATGTGGGGGGACCTCGGTTTAGGGGTACATAGGTAGTTTATGGGTGTTAGTGTACTTTAGAGCACAGTAGTTAAGAGCTTTATTATCCCAGAAAGCTCTTAACTACTGACTTTTTTTTTGCGGCTGGAGTTTTGTCGTTAGATTTCTAACGCTCACTTTAGCCACGACTCTAAATACCGGCGTTAGAAAGATCCCATTGAAAAGATAGGATACGCAAATGACGTAAGGGGATCTGCGGTATGGAAAAGTCGGGGCTGCAAAGTGAGCGTTTTAATGACTGACTCCAAGTACCAGCGGTAGCCCAAAACCAGCGTTAGGAGCCTCTAACGCTAGTTTTGACGGCTAACGCCAAACTCTTAATCTAGCCGTTTGTGCGTTACTGTTTGATGTGCCAAAAATATAATAATAGGGGAGACATAAGAGGGAAGGCCGCTTAGACTCAGTAGACCTAGGCAGTGTTAACACATTACAGTTGTATCAATTGATAGAGGAACGTGACACATACCAGCTAAAAATCCTACAGATTTTGGTACCTCATGTGCCATATCTTTTTTGGTTTTCTTTGACCGCTCTCTTCTTAGATTATAAATATTTGCACTCTGTAAAAAAGGAAGAGAAAAAAAGGGAAAAGAGGAAGTGGGAAGAAGGAAAAGAAAAGAAAAAGAAGGGGGAAAGGAAAAAAAAGGAAAGAAAAAAAAAAGGGATCTTCATACGTAGTAACTGATAGGTTGCACACTAGTAGATTTCTAGGCACACCTTAAAACACAAGTTTGTTTTTTCTGTTTTGTTGTTTTGTTTTGGTTTTCAACATAACACTATATTTTGGAAATTAGATTTTCGCAGAACACTGTTTTTTTTCTTTTATTTGTTTTTAGCATCACTCCCAGATAGGTCACAACAGTGGCGAGAGCCACTAATTAGTTTTTGTATTTTCACCAGGGATTCCTTATGGAAATGTTTATCTCTCACTCTAAGTCTAACTCACCTACCATGCCACCTAAACAGAGAGAGAAGAAACCTAAATCTAACGATAATACTTTAGAGGTACACAATGAAGTAGGTATGGGCACTCAAGATAACACCCTGCTATTACAACAGATCTCAGCACTTATAACCCCACAGTTTGATTCACTTAGACAGGAGATGGCCACATTGACCAGTGAAGTTAAACAATTTTCTGCCCAGATGAATGAGATAGAAACAAGGGTCTCAGACCTTGAGGATAGATCAGTAGTTATGGATCAATTAACCACCTCTCAAGAGAGTAAACTAAGCTTAATTAGTCAAAAATTAGAAGAATTAGAAGATAGGTCCCGATGAAACAATCTTAGGGTTGTGGGATTACAGGAGACAGGAGAGTACCAGGATTTAATCAGTTTTGCCTCTACTAGATTGCCCCAGTTGGTTGGTAGTAACACTGAAAATGTAAGGCTACCAATAGAAAGAGCCCATAGAATGGGAGCTGTAAGGAAGAACCCAGATGAATCAATTAGACCTAGAGTGGTTATTATCAGGTTCTTGAACTTCCAGAATAAAGTCCATATTCTGAGGCTATATCGTAAAAATAACAATATAATGTTGGGCCCACATAAGATCCTTTTATTTCAGGACTTCTCTGTCGAGACCCAGAATAAGCGTAGACAAATGGCACCAATCTGTTCCAAATTGATCAAGGCCAATTACAAAGCTAGATTGGTTTACCCGACCAAGATTATTGTTGATAGGGAGGGTGAAATTAATATTTTCAGCAAAATGGAGGAAATCCAGCTATTCTGCCAGAACATGGGGGTTGAATAAGACTCTATAGCGAGATTGATAGGAGGTTAAGTAGAGTATCAAGAAGGAAAATGTTTCTGTTATTTTTAGTTTATAAAATGATATGGTAAGATATATACCGGACTTTATTTGTTTTTAGGACCCTTAGGGTTAAGATTTCAACAGATGAGCAGTAAAGTAACTGTTTCAAGATATTGTCCTAAACAATTAAGTTCAATATTGTTTATATTAATGTATGTACCTTCACATAGCTGGGGAGGCAGGAGTGGGCGCGGAAGGGCGCACCTTTTTTTTTTTTTTTTCTCTTTTACTCTCTTCTCTCTTACTCAGGAGTTAGATGGTTAAATTAAAGTTGGCTTCCTGGAACATAGGTGGGATTTCTACACCTATGAAAAGAAAGTTAATGATTAGACATTTGGGGGCTAAGAATCCAGATATATCTTTTATTCAAGAGACGCATCTGAAACCAGCCGAGGCGGCTAAACTTAGGCGGCTAAACTTAAATGTAAGTGGATTGGGGAGGTGATTTACACCCCCTATGATAAAGCGAAGAGAGGATTGGCTATAATGTTTCACAAACAGCTGCAATACCACATTGTCTCAGCAGACAATGATGTAGATGGGAGATACCAAATCATAGAAGCAGTTATTAAGGGGAACACTTTCATATTTTGTAATGTATATGGGCCAAATATTTTAGACTCAGTGTTCTGGCAGAATATTAGCTTGAAATTGTTCCCCTATATAGGGAAAGATATAGTGATGGTAGGGGATTTTAATATGGTCTTCTCGCATATTTTAGATAGGTCTAGAGTAAGGAATACCCCTAGGAAATCACGAGAAACAAAACTATTGTGAAGGCTATGTCAGAAACTCGCATTACAGGACATATGGCGGGCACAAAATCCAGACAGCAGAAAGTACACGTGTGTCTCAGGGGTGCATAAGTCCTTCTCCAGAATAGACTTTTTTCTAGTGGCTAAACATTTGATGAGGATGGGTATTAAGTCAAATATTCAGGAAATTGTTGTATCAGACCATGCTATTATTACATTGGAAGTTGGATTAAAAGATCCCCTCTCGACACGCAATTCCAGAATGTTTTTTCCACATTATCTTGCTAATAATGTGCATTTTAAAACATGGTTACAGAACAGATGGAGACAGTTCTCTGAGGAGAACGCCGAGTATAGACACAAACCAGAGATATTCTGGGAAACTGCCAAGGCAGTATTAAGAGGGGAGATCAAAGCATATCTGGTTAGGGCTAAGTCTATTAGGATCAAAAGAGAAGAACAACTTTCTAATACCCTTAGAAATAGCTATAGGAACTATATTAATGACCCCTCCACAACTACATGGAAAAAGTATAAGGATAGTAAGACAGCTCGTGATATAGAACTCAAACAATATTCAATACTTGAAGATCAAAAGCAGAAGGTATTTTTTCACAGGGGTACAAGGGAATTCAGCAAAATACTTAGCAAAAATCTCCAAAACCAGACAAGCTAAGAACTATATTACAGCCCTGAAATATAAAAGTAAGAGGTTCACTGAAGCTCCAGGAATTAGGGAGGCTTTCTCGGAATTCTTCCAGGAATTATATTCATCCAAAAACATTGAGGTTCAGAGTAAGGAGCAGTTCTGGCAAAAGATTAATTTACCTCAAGTAGATCAAACGGAGTTGCAGAAGATAAGTGAACCTATTACGATAACAGAAATTGTGAACATGATAAAGAAACTTAAAATAGGAAAAGCCCCGGGCCCAGATTTATTACCAGCGGAGTTCTACAAACTCGTAATTGATTTGATTCCCTCTAGTCATTGTGAGTTATTTAATGATTATTATATTAATAGCCAGACGCAGTCGCAACTATTTGCGGAATCTAATATAGTATTGATTCTTAAGAAAGGTAAAGATCCAGAGTCACCTACATCTTATAGACCAATATCTTTACTAAATCAAGATTACAAGATCCTTACCGCTATCATAGCAAACAGGCTAAAATCCTGCCTAGAACATATTATACACGTAGACCAAACAGGATTTATGGCAGGTAGGAATCCAGTTAAGAACTTGCATAGGGTCCAGCTGGTATTGGATGCCTGTTGGAATAAACCTGAGGGCAAGGGGTCTCGTCTCAAGCCGGACCTCGCCATTTTAATGGTCAACGCTGAAAAAGCGTTTGACTCTATTATTTGGGACCATCTTTTTACATCCTTGGAGAGGTTCGGCTTGACTGGAGTTTTTCAACACTTTATTCGTCAGTTAAACCGTGCCCCACTCTCATTGATTATTGTGAATTGTGATACTACGGATAGGTTGCCATTAAAAAGAGGCACAAGACAAGGGTGTCCACTGTCACCACCAATGTTCCCTCTAAGGTGCGCGGCAGCGCGGCTGCGCACCTTCCCTCTCTGTGTAGCGCAGTCAGTACATCAGGCCGCGCAAAACACAGGAGGAATGAGAGTCTCAGCTGTTTTTTTTCTCCTGAGCAGCTTTATTAAACCCGTTATTGTCATTCAAAGGTATGTGCACGGGTCCACTAAGCCAGGGGCATTTAGGGGCAAACGGAGAGGAATCATGGCTATTGCCAGTAAAAACAGAGTAGAATGGATGATGTCACACTGCAACTGCAAGAGTGCCGCTTTTCACATAACCTTCTAGCACCGCCTTTATTGCCCGCTCATTTTCTGGCCTCATCACAAGGCTTTAGGCAGACAGACCTGCGCTCTGGCTTTGGTGGGAAAACTCAATATACAGTAAGGAATCGGATGGGTGAGTGTACTGCTTGTAATACTTGTGTGCCCCCAGGGTTTGTTTATCCCATGTGCTCGAGGTGTCTAGAAAAAATATCCCCAGCATTTGATAATATGCTGTGTCTGCTTTAGTTAGGGAAAAGTACGTGTTACAGCTCCACTTCTCCCTATGATGCCTGTCACTGACATTCAGCAGGCAGATCCGTGATTTGTGTCTAACCTTCCTGACCTGAAGATAATTACACAGGGGGCTGGGCTTCCAACACGGAGGTCATGCTGTCTTTAGCTGCCGTGTTAATGCTCCCCCTCCCACTGCTATTCCGTGTGAGATAACAGAATGACAGGTAGGGACCAGTAACAGTCTCTCCAGTCTGCCTCTTTACTGGCTCTTCACCTCACCACTTTCATTGCATTCCATTTTCTGTCCTATACTCTGGGTGTTATAAACAGTGGGGAAAGGACTAAGGGGGATGCAAGACTTGTCACATTCTAATGTAAGATAACATAATTTCTTATATAAAAAACAGTGACTGAGTTAGTTGCTTTAGCTTTCAGCTAGAAAAGTGTATATATTTCAGAGTTGTTTGTAGAAAATGTGCTGTGTGAAAGGCAGGGAAATGCTGTAAATTATTCTTCCCTGTAAAGTAGTTATCAAGTTACTTATGCTATCAGAAGCCTCTCTCCAAACACTTGTTTAACTACTTGGCTGCCCTTATTCCTTACTTGGTTAAAAAAATATGCTATGTGTCTGCATGGGTTGTTAATACTTACTGTATGTCACATTAAGTGTTAAAATCATACCATGTCAATTTGCAGTATTTAGTGGTATTGTTTAAAACATTTGTTATGTTTTATCTAATATAGCTTCTTATATATATATAAATATATAATATATATATATATATATATATATATATATATATATATATATATATATATATATATATATATATATATATACACTCCCTGAAAACTACCTGGCTCCTACATTTTGAACATATGTGTCCAACCTTTTAACTATTGATTAATTTTATGAAATTTCTCTACCCCTCTTTGTATATAATAATGTGTGTATGTATGTGTGTGTGTATGTATATATAATATGAATATGTTTATATTTATTTATATATTATATATGTGTGTGTGTGTGTGTATGTATATTATATATATATATATATATATATATATATATATATATATATATATATATATATATATATATATATATATATATATATATATATATATATAATGTATATAAAGTGCTGCCCAGTAACCAGGTCGTGTAAAAAAAATCTGCTCACAGCAGTAGTAGGTCCGCACATCTGTAAAAAAAATTAGAGGGAACATTGGTCACCACTACTTTTTAATGCCACTCTCGAACCATTAGCGATTCTCTTGAGACAAGAGCTTCAAGGTATCCATCTAGGGAGGCAAAAAGTAGTACTGTCTCTTTTCGCAGACGATTTACTCCTTTATTTGAGTTAAACGGCAGTTGCGGTCCCGGAGCAAATTAGGTATCTGGGGATTTCTTTGGCACGTAATCCTAAATTATGGTATGCCCTAAACTTCAATCAGTGCATTAGAGATATGGCAGAGAAACTCCATATATGGGGGGATCTTCCATTAACATTGTCGGCTCGGATCATGTTAATTAAAGTAGTCCTATTCCCCAAACTGCTCTATTTTCTTCAGAATCTTCCCCTCCTCTTGTACAAAAAAGATATTATTTATCTTAACAGGATCTTTAATACATTTATTTGGAAGGATAAGAAGCCCCGTATATCTCTTCTCAAATTATCCTTACCTAGAAGATCCAGTGGTATGGCTTGTCCAAACATTAAATACTACAACTATGCTTCCCTTTGTAAGTATGCATTAGACTGGATCGTAGGTAGGGAGCGAGTGACATTTTTTGAAATGGAAACTAGTTTGATAGCCCCATTCTCGCTACAAGCAATTTTACATTATCCTGCAACTAAACTCCCTAGCAATATTTTTCAATTATATTCATTTAAATTTATTATAGCCACATGGCTGAAATTTTGTGGGGAGATTAAATAAAATTTTGCTAAGTCAGAGTTTCTCCCATTGATAGGCAACCCAGACTTCCCACCTGGAGTGGATACAACGGTCTATTCTTTGTGGGCCGAGAGGGGATTGAAATACTTAGCACAACTATGTGAAGAGCAGACATTGATAACCAAGACGTTTGCTGATGTGTCCCAAGAATATGGCCTTCCAAAAACACATTTTTATGCCTATCTTCAAGCCAGGCATTGGATAGGGGAACTAAGGCAAGAAACAGGGCCAGAGCTAGATAGTAGAGAACTGGGGGCTCTGATTAAGCGCTATCAGGAAGGGGCAGGGTCTATCTCTCCAATTTATAGGCTACTACTGAATTACCTGGGCGAAAGTAACATGCTAGATATTAAGGCAAAGTGGACCAAGGTAAGAGTAACATAGAAACATAAAAACATAGAAACATAGAAACATAGATATTGACGGCAGATAAGAGCCATAGGCCCAGCAAGTCTGCCCGACCTTACCTAACAGTATAAACTTATCTAGTTCGTAGGATAGCCTTATGCTTGTCCCATGCATTTTTAAAGTTCCCCACAGTGTTTGTTGCTACTACCTCTTGAGGAAGTTTATTCCATAAATCAATCACTCTTTCTGTAAAGAAGTGCTTCCTCAAATTACTCCTGAATCTACTACCCTTTAGCTTGAGCTCATGACCCCTTGTTCTTGAATTTTCCATTTTATGTAAAATACCCACAGCCTCAGTTTTACTAAACCCTTTAATGTACTTGAAAGTTGCTATCATATCACCTCTTTCCCTTCTCTCCTCTAAGCTATACATATTTAGGTCATTGAGCCTATCCTGGTAAGTTTTATTTTTTAGACCATGTACCATTTTGGTAGCCCTCCTTTGCACAGATTCAAGTTTGTTAATATCCTTCTGAAGATATGAGTAGAGGTTGATAACATTATGATAAGGCAACGTGTGACATTAGTTGCTAAGGCAACATCATTAAGTAGCCATAAAGAATCACATTTGAAAATAATCAACATGGCCTATTTCACCCCAGATATAATGGTGAAATGAGCAAGGGATCAAGGAAATTGTTCTAGATGTGGCTTTGCTAGAGCAGATATTGTCCATTGTTTCTAGGCATGCCCGAAAATTGTCCAATTCTGGCAAAAAAATTCCATCTGGAGCAGTAGGATCTTGGGAATAGGATTCAAATTGGAAATTAATCTGATATTTTTTCTTTGTAAATACTCTCCAGAACTCCCCCCCAATGTTAGATTTATAAACCTACTAATACTGATTGGGAGGAACCTAATGTTAAAGACCTGGAAGGGCGAGAAAGCCCCTAAACTGGTTGAGTTTTTTAATGCTATTCAATACCAGAGCGTCATGGACCAGTTTAATTTAAGAAATCCTATCCCCAAACAAATTGCCAGGTTTTTTAATAAATGGAAGCACTACATCTATTCTCTACCGAGACAAGCCCAATGCCAACTTACTAGGCCCTTCAAAATGTCTAGCTGGGTGCAACAACAGATAGAACAGGGGTCACTCCCCAGCTCCTGGTTTGGAGTTGATTAGCTTCAGACGGAAATTGTAGGAGAGGAGGGAGCGGGAGATGGAGAATTCCCCCCTCCCCTTTTTTTTTTTTCTCCCCCCCCCTTTCGCGCTCACCCCCCGAACCACTAGCTAGGGTAATATTAAGCAAGTGATTATCATCTTAATAGACCCGGGTAGGTGAGAGCTACCGTACTTCACTTAAAATTAATACAAGCAAGAGGCTAATTAGGTTGCTCGATGCCTATAACAAGTTGGTCGAATACCTGAAAGTTGATTTTGTTTTTGATTATTTTGTTTTTTTTCTTCTTGTCTTTTTTTCTCTCTCCTTCTTTTGCTCTTAATAACTGTGTCTCCTGTTGACCCATGTATAAAATTGCTATTCCAACTAGACATGTGCATGGCTAAAAAATTCGGTTCGTTTTCGGTTCGGATCGATTCGGACCTTTCCAATTTCAGGTCGGATCGAATCGAATTCGGCAAAATTTGAATGAATTCGTTTCGTATTTATTCTGATTCGAATAAATTCATTTCTGATTTATTCGGATTCGAATAAATTCGGCTGAATTCGGTTCTATTTGGTTCGATTCGGTTCCGAAATTCGGTATGTTTTAGTACACTAACACCCATTTAGTACACTAACACCCATAAACTACCTATAAACCACTAAACCGAGGCCCCCCCACATCGCAAACCCTATAATAAAATTATTTAACCCCTAATCTGCCGGCCGGACACCGCCGCCACCTACATTATAGCTATTAACCCCTAATCTGCCGACCGGACATCGCCGCAACCTACATTATAGCTATTAACCCCTAATCTGCTGTCCCTAACATCGCCGACCCCTACATTATAGTTATTAACCCCTAATCTGCCCCCCCCCAACGTCGCCGCAACCTAACTACAAGTATTAACCCCTAATCTGCCGACCGGACATCGCCGCCACCTACATTATAGCTATTAACCCAGAATCTGCTGTCCCTAACATCGCCGACCCCTACATTATAGTTATTAACCCCTAATCTGCCACCCCCAACGTCGCCGCAATCTAACTACAAGTATTAACCCCTAATCTGCCGACCGGACACCGCCGCCACCTACATTATAGCTATTAACCCCTAATCTGCTGTCCCTAACATCGCCGACCCCTACATTATAGTTATTAACCCCTAATCTGCCCCCCCCAACGTCGCCGCAACCTAACTACAAGTATTAACCCCTAATCTGCCGACCGGACATCGCCGCCACTTTAATAAATGTATTAACCCCTAAACTGCCGCACTCCTGCCTCGCAAACACTATAATAAACTTTATTAACCCCTAATCTGCCCTCCCTAACATCGCCGCCACCTACCTACAATTATTAACCCCTAATCTCCCGCCCCCAACGTCGCCGCTACTATAATAAGGCTATTAACCCCTTAACTTAAGTCTAACCCTAACCCTAACACCCCCTAACTTAAATATAATTTAAATAAAACGAAATAAATTTACTATAATTAAATAAATGAATCCTATTTAAAACTAAATACTTACCTATAAAATAAACCCTAAGATAGCTACAATATAACTAATAGTTACATTGTAGCTATCTTAGGGTTTATTTTTATTTTACAGGCAACTTTGTATTTATTTTAACTAGGTACAATAGTTATTAAATCGTTAATAACTATTTAATAACTACCTAGCTAAAATAAATACAAATTTACCTGTAAAATAAATCCTAGCCTAAGTTACAATTACACCTAACACTACACTATCATTAAATTAATTAAATAAATGAATCCTATTTAAAACTAAATACTTACCTGTAAAATAAACCCTAATATAGCTACAATATAACTAATAGTTACATTGTAGCTATTTTAGGATTTATATTTATTTTACAGGCAACTTTGTATTTATTTTAACTAGGTACAATATCTATTAAATAGTTATTGACTATTTAATAGCTACCTAGTTAAAATAATTACAAAATTACCTGTAAAATAAATCCTAACCTAAGTTACAATTAAACCTAACACTACACTATCATTAAATAAATTAACTGCAAGTACCTACAATTATCTACAATTAAATAAACTACACTAAAGTACAAAACCCCCCCACTAAATTACAAAAAAAACAAACACTAAATTACAAAAAATAAAAAAATATTACAAGAATTTTAAACTAATTACACCTAATCTAAGCCCCCTAATAAAATAACAAAGCCCCCCAAAATAAAAAAATGCCCTACCCTATACTAAATTACAAAAGTTAACAGCTCTATTACCTTACCAGCCCTTAAAAGGGCCTTTTGCGGGACATGCCCCAAAGAAAACAGCTCTTTTGAGTGTAAAAACCCCCCCACAATACCACCCCCCAACATTACAACCCACCACCCACATACCCCTACTCTAAACCAAACCCCCCTTAAATAAACCTAACACTACCCCCCGAAGATCTCCCTACCTTGAGTCGTGTTCACCCAGCCGGGCCGAAGTCTTCATCCGATGGGGCAGAAGAGGACATCCAGACCGGCAATTTTAAACTAATTACAGCTAATCTAAGCCCCCTAATAAAATAACAAAGCCCCCCAAAATAAAAAAATGCCCTACCCTATACTAAATTACAAAAGTTAACAGCTCTATTACCTTACCAGCCCTTAAAAGGGCCTTTTGCGGGGCATGCCCCAAAGAAAACAGCTCTTTTGCCTGTAAAAAAAAACACCACCCCCAACATTACAACCCACCACCCACATACCCCTACTCTAACCCAAACCTCCCTTAAATAAACCTAACACTACCCCCCTGAAGATCTCCCTACCTTGAGTCGTGTTCACCCAGCCGGGCCGAAGTCTTCATCCGATGGGGCAGAAGAGGACATCCAGACCGGCAGAAGTCTTCATCCAAGCGGGGCAAGAAGAGGTCTTCCATCCATCAGAAAAGTACCAAAAAACAAACAAACACTAAATTACCAAAACATAATAAAATATTACAATAATTTTAAACTAATTACACATAATCTAAGCCCCTTACTAGCTATTAATATAGCTACAATATAACTAATAGTTACATTGTAGCTATTTTCGGATTTATATTTATTTTACAGGCAACTTTGCATTTATTTTAACTAGGTACAATAGTTATTAAATAGTTAATAACTATTTAATAACTACCTAGCTAAAATAAATACAAATTTACCTGTAAAATAAATCCTAACCTAAGTTACAATTACACCTAACACTACACTATCATTAAATTAATTAAATAAATGAATCCTATTTAAAACTAAATACTTACCTGTAAAATAAACCCTAATATAGCTGCAATATAACTAATAGTTACATTGTAGCTATTTTAGGATTTATATTTATTTTACAGACAATTTTTTTATTTATTTTAACTAGGTAAAATAGCTATTAAATAGATATTGACTATTTAATAGCTACCTAGTTAAAATAATTACAAAATTACCTGTAAAATAAATCCTAACCTAAGTTACAATTAAACCTAACACTACACTATCATTAAATAAATTAACTACAAGTACCTACAATTAAATACAATTAAATAAACTAAACTAAAGTTAAAAAAAAACACTAAATTACAAAAAATGAAAAAATATTACAAGAATTTTAAACTAATTACACCTAATCTAAGCCCCCTAATAAAATAACAAAGCCCCCCAAAATAAAAAAAATGCCCTACCCTATACTAAATTACAAAAGTTAACAGCTCTATTACCTTACCAGCCCTTAAAAGGGCCTTTTGCGGGGCATGCCCCAAAGAAACAGCTCTTTTGCCTGTAAAAAAAAACACAATACCCCCCACATTACAACCCACCACCCACATACCCCTACTCTAACCCAAACCCCCCTTAAATAAACCTAACACTACCCCCCTGAAGATCTCCCTACCTTGAGTCGTGTTCACCCAGCCAGGCCGAAGTCTTCATCCGATGGGGCAGAAGAGGACATCCAGACCGGCAGAAGTCTTCATCCAAGCGGGGCAAGAAGAGCTGTTTTCTTTGGGGCATGCCCCGCAAAAGGCCCTTTTAAGGGCTGGTAAGGTAATAGAGCTGTTAACTTTTGTAATTTAGTATAGGCTAGGGCATTTTTTTATTTTGGGGGGCTTTGTTATTTTATTAGGGGGCTTAGATTAGCTGTAATTAGTCAAAAATTGCCGGTCTGGATGTCCTCTTCCAGGTGTAATTAGTTTAAAATTCTTGTAATATTTTTTTATTTTTTGTAATTTAGTGTTTGTTTTTTTTGTAATTTAGTGGGGGGGTTTTGTACTTTAGTGTAGTTTATTTAATTGTAGATAATTGTAGGTACTTGCAGTTAATTTATTTAATGATAGTGTAGTGTTAGGTTTAATTGTAACTTAGGTTAGGATTTATTTTACAGGTAATTTTGTAATTATTTTAACTAGGTAGCTATTAAATAGTCAATAACTATTTAATAGCTATTTTACCTAGTCAAAATAAATACAAAGTTACCTGTAAAATAAATATAAATCCTAAAATAGCTACAATGTAACTATTAGTTATATTGCAGCTATATTAGGGTTTATTTTACAGGTAAGTATTTAGTTTTAAATAGGATTCATTTATTTAATTAATTTAATGATAGTGTAGTGTTAGGTGTAATTGTAACTTAGGTTAGGATTTATTTTACAGGTAAATTTGTATTTATTTTATCTAGGTAGTTATTAAATAGTTATTAACTATTTAATAACTATTGTACCTAGTTAAAATAAATACAAAGTTGCCTGTAAAATAAAAATAAACCCTAAGATAGCTACAATGTAACTATTAGTTATATTGTAGCTATATTAGGGTTTATTTTACAGGTAAGTATTTAGTTTTAAATAGGATTCATTTATTTAATTATAGTAAATTTATTTTGTTTTATTTAAATTATATTTAAGTTAGGGGGTGTTAGGGTTAGGGTTAGACTTAGGTTTAGGGGTTAATAACCTTATTATAGTAGCGGCGACGTTGGGGGCGGGAGATTAGGGGTTAATAATTGTAGGTAGGTGGCGGCGATGTTAGGGAGGGCAGATTAGGGGTTAATAAAATTTATTATAGTGTTTGCGAGGCGGGAGTGCGGCGGTTTAGGGGTTAATACATTTATTATAGTGGCGGCGATGTCCGGTCGGCAGATTAGGGGTTAATACTTGTAGTTAGATTGCGGCGACGTTGGGGGGGGCAGATTGGGGTTAATAACTATAATGTAGGGGTCGGCGATGTTAGGGACAGCAGATTAGGGGTTAATAGCTATAATGTAGGTGGTGGCGGTGTCCGGTTGGCAGATTAGGGTTAATACTTGTAGTTAGATTGTGGCGACGTTGGGGGTGGCAGATTAGGGGTTAATAACTATAATGTAGGGGTCGTCGATGTTAGGGACAGCAGATTAGGGGTTAATAGCTATAATGTAGGTGGCGGGGGGGTCAGGTCGGCAGATTAGGGGTTAATACTTGTAGTTAGATTGCGGCGACGTTGGGGGGCAGATTAGGGGTTAATGAAATTTATTATAGTGTTTGCGAGGCGGGAGTGCGGCGGTTTAGGGGTTAATACATTTATTATAGTGGCGGCGATATCCGGTCGGCAGATTAGGGGTTAATAAGTGTTAGATTATTGGTGTTTAGAGACTCGGGGTACATGTTAGGGTGTTAAGTGCAGACTTATTGTTTCCCCATAGGAAACAATGGGGCTGCGGTGTTAGGTTTTTTTTCAGCCGAAACTCCCCATTGTTTCCTATGGGGAAATGCCGAATTTTACCGAGCTAATTCGGATTTATTCGGAGATACGGCAGCTATTTCGGATTCATTCGGTAGATTCGGAAGTATTTTAATTCGGAAATTCAAATCGATCCGAATCTCCGAATTTACCGAATTTACGAATAAATCCGAAACGAACCGCACATGTCTAGTTCCAACTAACTATGGATAGGAATCTATGTCTGCCATGAGCTGTACAGATTGATTTGCATTATATGTATGCTGTTGATGATAAATAAAAACTTAAAAAATAAATAAAAAAATAGATATAAACATAATTCTAAACATAATTCTAAATAATTCTAAGTTTGAAGGATATGATAGTTATGGAAGGGGCATTGTTATGTTTGCTGCCTCACTTAAAATCAATGGATGTACAAAATAGCTTATTAGAGCCATAGGAAAGTAACATGCTTTCATGTATTATATTTAACCTATAGTGAAATGAGTTGATTTTCAACAATGCTCGTAATAGGTATCATTACCTGAGCAGATTTCATAGGTAAATGTTTAAGTCCCAAGAATAGGCGTGTTTTTAACATATAGGTGTAGGTGTGTTTGTATAGTCACGTGTACTATGTTTTTAACCAATGAAAAAGTACTTTACTATTTAAGAGGTGTAGACACAGGTACCCATTAGCTATGAATACGGCTACAAGCTGAAACGCGTCAGCCAGAGGGTACGTGGATACCCACAGTGTTCCGCTTTTTGTTTTTTTTTATTCATAAAAACTAGGTACATGCAGTTATTTGCTAATATAAATGAAAAAGGGACAATCTAGCCGTAATTAAACTTTCATGATTCAGATAGGGCATGCAATTTTAAACAACTTTCCAATTTACTTTTATCATCAAATTTGCTTGGTTCGCATATGCTAATTTCTAAGCCCTTGAAGGCCGCCTCTTATCTTTGTGCATTTTGACAGTTTTTCACAGCTAGATGGTGCTAGTTCAGAGGTGCCATATTGATAACATTGTGCTCACTTACGTGGAGTTATTTATGTTTCTGCACTGATTGGCTTAAATGCAAGTTTGTCAAAGAACTGAAATAAGAGGGCAGTCTGCAGAGGCTTAGATACAAGGTAATCACATAGGTAAAAAGTGTATTAATATAACAGTGTTGATTATGCAAAACTGGGGAATGGGTAATAAAGGTAGTCTCTATCTTTTTAAACAATAAAGATTCTGGTGAAACTGCCCCTTTAAATCTTAGGAACAGAGGTGGAATGAAGTTATAAAAAAAAGGAAAACTTTAACTGGACTGTTTGACAACTTGAAATATATTGAATTCATTTTAATGTGCCCTTTACATTTTGTAAATTATTTCAGTATGTTTTGTTGTTGTTTTTTTAATTACATAAATATTCAAATAATTTTTGCTTTATTTTTTTTCACAGTGAATTTTTGTCTATATCTAAACAAAGTCAGCAACTGCGAGTTGGCTAGAGAGTTAAACCTGTGTGGCCATAAAGACCTCGTAGAATGTGATGCCTCCTGCTTCTGTCGTGATGAAATATACTGATGTCAGATTGTTCACCAATTGCTAAGCTTTCTTTTATTTTCTTTTTGTTCTCAGTGATACATAAAATATTAAAAACATTTTGTGTCTTTTCTATCTGTTGATAAGCTTTATATCCCTTTCCTCTTTCAATTCTGATATCTTTAAAACTAATTCCATTTATGTAATAAAAGAGGTTTGGGTACTGGTCTGTTGCATTCTCTGTTAAACGGATACTAAACCCAAATGTTTTCTTTCATGATTCCGATACAGCAGGCAATTTTAAGCAACTTTCTAATATACTATTATCACATTTTCTTCATTCTCTTGTTATTTTTATTTGAAAAAGCAGGAATTTAAGGTTAGGAGCCAGCCCATTTTTGGTTCAGAACATGGGTAGAGCTTGCTGATTGGTTTGCTACATTTAGCCACCAATCAGCAAGCGCTACCTAGGTGCTGAACCAAAAATGGGCTGGCTCTTAAGCTTAAAGTGACATAAAACCCAAAAATGTTCTTTCTTGATTCAGATAGCAAATACAATTATAAACAACTGTCCACTTTACTTCTATTATTTAATTTGTTTGCTTCCCTTTTTACCCTTTGCTGAATGGTTTATCTAGGTAAGCTCAGGAGAAGCAAAGAACCTAGGTTCTAGCTGCTGATTGGTGGCTGAATATTATTATTGATTGTCATTGGCTCACCCATATATTCAGTTAGAAATGAGTATTGCTGCTCCTTCAACAAAAGATACCAAGATAATGAAACAAATTAGATAATAGAAGTAAATTATAAAGTTGTTTAAAATTGCATGCTCTATCTGAATCATGAAAGAAAAAATCTGGGTTTAGTATCCGTTTAAACAAATGAAAAATAAAGATGATAAAATCCATCTTATCTATACTATAATCGAGTTTGTAACGCGTCCGTCGCCATCAGCAGTTGCTCACGCATCCAAAAAGGAATGTTGGCTGCGCGCGCAGCCAAAAGAATGTTGGCTGTGTGCGCAGCCAAAAGAATCCACCTGGATGCAGCATAAGATGCATCCAGGTGGATTCCAAAAATAGCAGTGTGGTGAAAGAATCCACTGCAGGTGGATTCTTTCACCATTCTGCCATTTTCGGAATCCACCTGGATGCAGCGTAGCCAAACGAAGCATTAAGAAAAAAACACCTAAACACCCACACAAACTATTAACAAAAAAACATGCAACCGCCTGCACGAAATAATAAAAAAACCTAACCGCACTCATGAAATGATAAAAAAACCTAACCGCCCGCACAAATTATTAACAAAAAAACATGCAACCGCCTGCACGAAATAATAAAAAAACCTAACCTCACTCATGAAATGATAAAAAAACCTAACCGCCCGCACAAAAATAAAAAAACCTAACCACCCGCACAAATTATTAACAAAAAAAAAAACCTAACTGCACATATGAAGTATTAACAAAAAAACCTAAGCACCTGCAAGAAATTTTAACAAACACCTAAACTGGCAACCCCCCACTATCCGCAAATTAAACAGCGCAAATAACATAATTAAAATATTAACCCCTAAACCTTCAACCCTCCCACATTGCAATAAATCTAATTAACCTATTAACCCCTAAACCGCCAACCCCCTACATCGCAATAAACCTAATTAAACTATTAACTTCTAAACCGCCAAACCCCACAACGCAAATAACCAATTTAATTAGTAAGCCCCCTAACCTAACACCCCCTAAATTAACCTCAATTACATAAAATAAAAAAATACTAAATTACAATTAAAAAAACAAAACATAAGATTAAATTAAATAAATCTAAAATTAGAAAAAATAAAAGTCTAAAATTACAGAAAAAAATAAACAAAATGATCAAAAATAAAAATTAAACCTAATTTAATACCCCATGAAAATAAAAAAGCCCCCAAAAGAAAAACAACCCCTAATCTAAACTAACAATAGCCCTTAAAAATGCCTTTCGTAGCTCTTTTACCAATTACCCCCAGTAACTCTAAAAAAATCTAAGCTACCCAATCTAAGCTACCCATTGCCCCTAAAAGGGCATTTGTATGGGCATTGCCCTTAAAAGGGCAATCAGCTCTTTTACAAACAGCTCTTTTGTGCCCATAAAAAAAAATCCCTCATCTAGAAAAAAAAACACCACAAAACACAGTTCCTGCGGGGACATCTTCTATCTTCATCCAGAGCGAAGGCAGCGCAGAGGTGGTGATCGCGGAGTGGAGGTGACTGTGGAGCAGGACCGGCGATCACAAAGCAGGAGCGGCCATCGCGGAGCAGGACCGGTGTGGAGGTTCCTCTCCATGCCGTCGCCAATGCTCACTGAAGATTGAATGCAAGGTACCCCATTTATATTGAGGTACCTTGCATTCCCATTGGCTGAAATTTTGAAATCAGCCAATAGGATGAGAGCTACTGAAATCCTATTGTCTGATTTGAACAGCCAATAGGATTTTAGTAGCTCTCATCCTATTGGCTGATTTAAAAATTTCAGGCAATAGGAATGCAAACTACCCAAATGGGGTACCTTGCATTTAATATTCAGTATGCGGTGGCCATGAAGAGGAGCCAAGCGACAGCCACTTCTTCTCCACAATCGCTGGTCCTGCTCCACGGTCATCTCCGCTCTGCGATCACCTCCGCTCTGCACCACCTTCGCTCCAGGTGACAATAGAAGATGTCCCCACGCTGGATGAAGACCTTCACCGCCTGGAAGAAGACCTTCGCCACTGGACTTCAGGAAGTATGAGTACCTATTTTGGGGTGAGACTTTGTTTTTTGTTTTTTTTTAGATTAGGGATTTTTTTTTTTTTTTATGGGTGCAAAATGCTGCTTGTAAAATGCCAATACAAATGCCCCTTTAGGGGCAATGGGTAGCTTAGGTTTTTTTAGACTTAGGTTTTCTATTTTGGGGGATTGGTTGGGTGGGGGGTTTTACTGTTAGGGGGTAATTGGTAATTTTGTTAGGTAAAAGAGCTGTTTAACTTAGAGCAATGCCCTACAAAAAGCCCTTTTAAGGGCTATTGGTAGTTTAGTTTAGATTAGGGGGTGTTTTTATTTTGGGGGATTATTTTTATAGGGGTATTAGATTATGTTTTGTTTTGTGTTTTGGATAATTTAGTTTATTTATTTTTTTATAAGTAATTTTAATTAAACTGCCCTCTGGGCAGGCTTATCACCTAGGATGTAATAAAACAAATATAAACTAAATGACTTTTTAGTTTTTGTTTTGCTTTTTTATTTGCACTAATTTACTTCTATTATCAATTTTTGTTCGTTCTCTTGCTATCTTTATTTAAAAAGCAGGGATTTAAATCATTTTAGGTTCAGCACCCTGGATAGCACTTGCTTGTTGGTGGCTTCATTTAGCCTCCAATAAGCAAGCGTAACCCAGGTTGTCAGTGATACATAAAATATATATTTTCTATCTATTGATAAGCTTTATATCTCTATCTTCTTCTTTCATTTCTGAAATCTTTAAAACTAATTCCATGTATGTAATAAAATATGTTTGGATACTGGTCTGTTGCATTCTCTGTTAAACAAAGGAAAAATAAAGATGCTGAAATCCATCTTATATGTAATAAAACAAACATATACTAAATTACGTTTTAGTTTGCTTTAGTTTTTTATTCTAGATTTTAAAGAAGCAAAGGGTTTAGTATCCATTTAAGGTTTAAGAAAGAGCAGGCAAGCAGGGGGCATACATCTTTGTCTTTTTATCCATTTCATTTTAACTTTTAAGTATAAAGTCTAATAGTGGAATGCCAGATGGTCTCTTACCAAGAAACTAACCAGATATTTGTATATCTAAAAAGCAGTAATCTTATTAGTAATTGCCCAACAGCACTGGGTATTAGTCTAACATCAAATTGGTTTGCTACAAGGTAAAAAGAAACTTTGTACAGCACATACGTTTTAACCCTAATCTATGGAGCTGACATTTTCAATAGCGTGGTGAAACCATGCTATTTTAGCAAGCCTTTAGGAGGGAGGGATTTGCTATTTCTGCTGCAAATAGCTCTACCAATACCAAACCAATAATTCTACTGGCCTTACTCACTGTAATACTACATTGTTTACTAAATTTTAAAACATCTGAAATAATAATTCCCAAGTCCCTTTCCTCATTTGTAACAGTCAGTAAAGTGTCATTGTGTCTGTAAAGTTTGGATTTTTCTTTCCTAAATGTACAATTTTGCACTTTGCAGTGTTAAACTTTAGATCACCGTAATTTGTCCAAGTCTCCAATTTTAGTAAATCACTTCTCATTTTGTAAAAATCAATACTTAGTTGTCTCAGCTGTTTGCTACTACTGAGCATAATCATTTTATTTAAAAGTTGAACTGTATCCTTGATAGCTCAGTAACCACTTACTAGAAAACTAGCATTTATACCAGTGTTTCCCAAACCCAGTCCTCAGAACCCTTGACAGGCCACATCCTATATTATAAAAGACAAGAGTTTGTCTGAAGCCGTCATGCGCAGTTCAGACAAACTCTTGCAGCTGATCGCACGCGCACCCACCCGACAGCAGCGCGAGGACCGGGCAGCACAGCTGATCGCGCGCGCAGGGGAGAACCGGGCAGCACAGCTGATCGCGCGCGCAGGGGAGAACGAGAGAGAGAGAGAGAGAGAGAGAGAGAGAGAGAGAGAGAGAGATAGAGAGAGAGAGAGAGAGAGAGAGAGAGAGAGAGAGAGAATTAAATATAACACAACACGGCCCGTGTGAACGGGCTTTAGGACTAGTATTCATTATATTTTAACTGGAGCACAGGGGAAATAATCATCTGAAGGGTGAGAGCAGGTTAGTAACCATGGTTACTGATCAGCTGATTATATCACCTGTGCTCTAGTTAAGATATAATTAATATGTAGCCTGTTAAGGGTACTGAGGACTGGAATTGGGAAACACTGATTTATGCTGTAAGGTTGGCTCATTCTTTCAGTGTTAGAGGACAGGGGAAAAGTACATTTTTCAACACTTAGTTACTCTAAAAATACTCAACCAATTTAATACAATTTTTCAGAATTTTCAATAAATTTTGGAGACCACAAAAATGACGATGCGCAAACTAAAGTTACAAGCATCTGAAAATCATTGAGCATTTAACATAAGAGATTAAACACCATAATCTGACATTCCTGTTATCAAAGTACCAAAGAGGGAGACCCCCTTTCTAAACCCCACCAGTACCTTCCCCTTAAATAAACGTAAAAAAACACACAGTTTTGGTGTAACATCAGTCACTGTCGCATTTATTACATTTGTAAACAATCAAAACTCTAAACACTTTAGAGATAAACTCCAACTTGTGGCAGCAAATGAGCTCCCTAACCTATTCCAAACCTTGACAGGTCAGTGCCCTCCCAAACATCTTGCAAGACCCCTGCTGAGCCCTGTCCTACAGAGGCAGACACCCTATGATCATGCAGGACAGCCGTTTCGCAGGCAAGAGCATCACACGTTCCAACTTTAGGCATCTTGCTCTTGACATTGGCCTGACCTGTAATTTTTAGGACTCTGTCCTCAGGTATAATTCCTCAGGGCTCTGGGCCGCAACACAGACAAAATCAGAAGGTGAATTATGCTACAATCCATTAGGGACCTTATTGGTGTGAGATTTTCAGCATACACACCCTGGGGGATTGAACAATTAAAACCCTGGATTTATAAGAACCAGCTCGAATAAACATGCTCCTGCCTTAGGGGACTGAGGCAACCCTATGGAAGCTATAATAGCTCAGTGTAAGAAAAGAAAATTATACATCCCTATGTAAGGGAAAAAACAGCAACCAAGAGGAAGAAGAAAGAATTTATAAACCGCTTACAAAAGATATTATAAATGGTAAGCTTCACCTTTCCACCATACTGCAACAAAGCTACCACTATACTCATTATTGAAAACACTTAAATCTTAAGGAGCTACACTCACACACGTTTCCTTTCAGTTGTGTTGAATCTAAACCAGGCACAAAATACTTGTAACGATGCTGATTAAGGAAGATACATTGTAGGCTTAGCGAGACTGTATCAAATAATGCATGTGTATAATGTAATGTGTGTGTGTATAATATAATCCCATACAGAAAAAGAAAATGTCTTGTCATACTGTTTCCTACATTAAAACTTTTTGCGGTATTTTTTTTTCCAGACAGATTCCAAAGTTACCTTTCATTTTTCTATTCCCTGTATCGTATGACAGCAGTCAACTAATCAATTCTAGTATAAGTATATAAGTATAAGTATATATGTATATATATATATATATATATATATATATATATATATATATATATATATATATATATATATATATATATATATATATGAGAAAATGCATACTCCTCCATAGATTGAGCAGTTGTCCTTTAACAATTGTTTATTTTCATTAGACAAGTTTACAGACAAACTCCTCCAAGTGTATGCGATGTGAAAAAAACATGGACGTATGATAAATAAAGTGCTATCCACTGCTGCAAACACTGTCATATAATGCTAAAGACATGTGAATGCTCTTGAGCATATCTAGATATCCACTTCAAAAAGGATATTAAGAGAAGTAAATTAAAGTTTTTTTTTTCTTTAAATTGTGTCTGAATCACAAAAGTTTATTATTGAATTCAATGTTCCCTTCATCATGTAAAGAAATTTGCTATAACAATGTGAATCTACAAGGGAGCTAGCATGCCTCCCATATGGCTTGGATATAAGTCGGGTGTCTCTATATTTAGTAATGGTTACATCTGATCTATTATTTCAAGAGATATTGCACTCAGAAAATATATAATCAACAGGAAAGAACAGCATTTAATTTTTTTAATTTCTTTTGGTGAAGTAAAAGCAGTTTAAATTACAATGGAAATTAATACAAAAATATCACTCACTTCCTACTTTGTAGCTAACACATACAATGGGGTTGATTCCAGTTTTTCCAATTCTGTTTATCAGGTGTTTTTGGCTCATGATCTGGATTTTTAATCACAATCCAAGCGATAACACCATTTCCATATTTGAAAAGGTTCACATCTGATCCAAATCAACCCATATTATGCATGGACATCAATGGGTTTGTCAATCACACTGCTCCTGGCAAAGGGTTTTGTAATTTATCTCAGGAACAAATGGGCACATTCAACACACAAAGGGCCAGATTACAAGTGGAGCACTAAATATTGCTTGCATGCAACAATGTGCACTGGTATTACAAGTTAGTCGCAATGAAAATGCGAACTCCTTTCTAAGTCTGCAAATCTTAATACTCCTATCTTCTGCTTATCTTACAACGTTTCCACTTGACCCTATTCTTGTATTACTTGTTTCTTCTCTCTCTGCTTCTTTAACCTTTGCCCTAACTCATCTCTTTAACCAGTCTTTCACCACTGGCACATTTCCTGATACATTCAATCACTCATATTAATACTAAAAAAGCCCTTGCTAGACCCCTTCACCTATTATAAACTATTGGTCATTCTCCTTACGTTTTTTTGCCTCCAAATTATTGGAAAAACTGGTCTATAATCACCTTACTTAATTTCTCTCAACTAACTCCTTACTTGATCCTCTACAATTTGATTTCTGCCCTAAACACTCATTAGAAATTGCTCTTACTAAAGTACCAAATTATCCGCTATCTGCGGACACTACTCCCTACTACTTACTTCTGGATCTATCTGATAGTTTCAACACAGTTGACCATCCTCTCCTCTTACAAATCCTAAATTATTTTGGCAATCAAGACACAATCTTCTCCTGGTTATTTTCCAATCTTGCATATTTTCCGCTTACAGTTTAATTGAACAGCATATCTTCTGATCCTTTGCCTCTATCAATAGAAGTACCACAGTGCTCTGTCTTGTGTTCCTTGCTTTTTTCTCTCCATACATCCTCCCTTGGAAAACTTATATCCTCCTTTGGTTTCCAGTATCACAAATATGCTGATAATACCCACATCTATCTTTCATCTCTTGATATATCTCCCTCTTTACTCAATCAGATTACCACCTGTCTCTCTGCAATGTCCTCTTGTATATCTTTGTACTACCTCCATTTAAATCTGTCTAATAATGAGCTGAATCTTATTTCCCCCTCTCCGAGACATTCAATACCTGACATTTCTCTTACAGTTGGAGACTCTATTCTCAGCATCACACCCCAGGTCAATTGTCTTGGGGTTACACTTAACTCTGAATTCAAATTCACTCCACATATTCAAGCTCTTACCAAATCCTGCCAGGCACACCTACACAATATTTCAAGACCTCAGCCTTTCCTTACTCAACAAACTACAAAACAACTAATTAATTCCCTAATTTTATGAAATGTACATCTAAATGACTTTCCAAAACATTGCCTCTCTCCACCTCCAATATATTATAAATGCTTCAGCTAGACTCTTCCACCTAAGTCACCGATCTTCATCAGCTGCTCTGCCAGTCTCTAAACTGGCTCCCCATACACTCTAGAATACAAATCAAAATATTAACCATAACCTACTGTGTATAGCACTCAATAGCCTCACTCCCAACTATATTTCCTCTCTCATTTCCAAATACTCCCCAAGCCATCCTCTTTCATCAACCTCTAATCTATGTCTCTCCATTCCTATTATCTCTATGTCCCTTTCTTATGTCCAAAACGTATCATACGCCGCTCCTTTCCTCTTGAACTTTCTATCCTGCTCATTCAGACTGTCCCCAACCTTGTATAGCTTCAGATGCTCTTCAAAAACTCACCTCTTCAGAGAGGCTTACCCTTTCACCTCTGTTTTTCCTCCTACATAAAATAAATCTTAAACCGCCTTGACTCCCTTGGGCAGTGAGAAGCAAAATGGGGTGTAATTTTTATGCAACTTGAAAAGCTATGTGCCAGTTGCCAGCAAGCTGTAATGTTGTTAACAAACACACAGAATAATTCAGCCCTTAAAATATAAATTCCAACAATTAAGTAAGATGTTTATTATCTTTTCTTTAAAAGGGCAGTCTACTCTAGAATTTTTATTGTTTAAAAAGATTGATAATCCCTTTATTACCCTTTCCCCAGTTTTACATAACCAAAACGCTTATATTAATACACTTTTTACCTCTGTGATTAACTTGTATCTAAGGCTCTGCAGACTGCCCCTTATCTCAGTTCTTTTGACAGATTTGCATTTTATCCAATCAGTGCTAACTCAAAAATAACTCCACCGGAGTAAGCACAAGGTTTTTTATATCACAAATATGAACTAGCGCTTTCTAGCAGTGAAAAACTGTCAAAATGCACTGAGATAAGAGGTCTCCTTCAAGGGCTTAGACATTATCATATGAGTCTACCTAGGTTTTAGATTTCAACAAAGAATACTTAGAGAAAAAAGCAAATTTGATGATAAAAGTAAATTGGAAAATTGTTTAAAATGGAATGCCCTATCTGAATCATGAAAGTTTAATTTTGTCTAGACTGTCCCTTTAAATCCTAAACTCAATGATAACACCATTGTCATGCCTTCTGATCTTTGCATGTATTTCAGCCAGTGCAGCAGGGTTTAGATAGGCATTATATTTTGATAATTAGTTCTATAGCATGAAGCCTTTTCATATGGATGTTCTCAAAAGTAACAAAAAGTGACAAAAATTTAAGGCTAGATTAAAAATGGAGCATTATTGATAGCTTAGGGTCCATTAGCTACAAAGAGTAACTCACAATCAGATATTACAAAAAGATGGCAAAATATTTCAAGCAAAGCATCTTATTCTGGCTGAAACTTTTTTAGTCTGCTCATTACTTTTACTAGATAATGCAGGGAGCCCTGTTAGTGATCTCTTTGTTCTCGTATTACAATTGTTATGTGATGAGTTAAGCAAGGGGATAAAGGGGGTGAAAATTAGACAAAGGTTACACCCTTCCTTAGGCCTAGATTTAGAGTTTGGCGGTAGCCGTGAAAACCAGCGTTAGAGGCTCCTAACGCTGGTTTTAGGCTACCGCCGGTATTTGGAGTCACTCAAAAAAGGGTCTAACGCTCACTTTTCAGCCGCGACTTTTCCATACCGCAGATCCCCTTATGTAAATTACGTATCCTATCTTTTCAATGGGATCTTTCTAACTCCGGTATTTAGAGTCGTGTCTGAAGTGAGCGTTAGAAATCTAAAGACAAAACTCCAGCCGCAGAAAAAAGTCAGGAGTTAAGAGCTTTTTGGGCTAACGCCGGTTCATAAAGCTCTTAACTACTGTACTCTAAAGTACACTAACACCCATAAACTACCTATGTACCCCTAAACCCAGGTCCCCCCACATCGCCGCCACTCGATTAAAAATTTTTAACCCCTAATCTGCCGACCGCCACCTACGTTATACTTATGTACCCCTAATCTGCTGCCCCTAACACCGCCGACCCCTGTATTATATTTATTAACCCCTAATCTGCCCCCCACAACGTCGCCGCCAGCTACCTACAATAATTAACCCCTAATCTGCCGACCGCAAAGCGCCGCCACCTACATTATAGCTATGTACCCCTAATCTGCTGCCCCTAACACCGCCGACCCCTATATTATATTTATTAACCCCTAATCTGCCCCCCTCAACGTCGCCTCCACCTGCCTACACTTATTAACCCCTAATCTGCCGACCGGAGCTCACCGCTACTATAATAAATGTATTAACCCCTAAAGCTAAGTCTAACCCTAACCCTAACACCCCCCTAAATTAAATATAATTTTAATCTAACGAAATAAATGAAATCTTATTAAATAAATTATTCCTATTTAAAGCTAAATACTTACCTGTAAAATAAACCCTAATATAGCTACAATATAAATTATAATTACATTGTAACTATTTTAGGATTAATATTTATTTTACAGGCAACTTTGTAATTATTTTAACCAGGTACAATAGCTATTAAATAGTTAAGAACTATTTAATAGTTACCTAGTTAAAATAATAACAAAATCACCTGTAAAATAAATCCTAACCTAAGTTCTAATTAAACCTAACACTACACTATCAATAAATTAATTAAATAAAATACCTACAATTACCTACAATTAAACCTAACACTACACTAGCAATACATTAATTAAATACAATATCTACAAATAACTAAAATGAAATAAACTAACTAAAGTACAAAAAATAAAAAAGAACTAAGTTACAAAAAATAAAAAAATATTTACAAACATAAGAAAAATATTACAACAATTTTAAACTAATTACACCTACTCTAAGCCCCCTAATAAAATAACAAAGACCCCAAAATAAAAAATGCCCTACCCTATTCTAAATTAATAAAGTTAAAAGCTCTTTTACCTTACCAGCCCTGAACAGGGCCCTTTGCGGGGCATGCCCCAAGAAGTTCAGCTCTTTTGCCTGTAAAAAAAAACATACAATACCCCCCCCCCCCAACATTACAACCCACCACCCACATACCCCTAATCTAACCCAAACCCCCCTTAAATAAACCTAACACTAAGCCCCTGAAGATCTTCCTACCTTGTCTTCACCTCACCAGGTAACACCGATCCGTCCTGGCTCCAAAATCTTCATCCAACCCAAGCGGGGGCTGGCGATCCATCATCCGGTGGCTGAAGAGGTCCAGAAGAGGCTCCAAAGTCTTCATCCTATCCGGGAAGAAGAGTAGATTCGGACCGGCAACCATCATCTTCCAAGCGGCATCTTCTATCTTCATCCGATGAGGACCGGCTCCATCCTGAAGACCTCCAGCGCGGATCCGTCCTCTTCTTCCGACGACTTCCCGACGAATGACGGTTCCTTTAAGGGACGTCATCCAAGATGGCGTCCCTCGAATTCCGATTGGCTGATAGGATTCTATCAGCCAATCGGAATTAAGGTAGGAATATTCTGATTGGCTGATGGAATCAGCCAATCAGAATCAAGTTCAATCCGATTGGCTGATCCAATCAGCTAATCAGATTGAGCTCACATTCTATTGGCTGTTCTGATCAATATTCCTACCTTAATTCCGATTGGCTGATAGAATCCTATCAGCCAATCGGAATTCGAGGGACGCCATCTTGGATGACGTCATTTAAAGGAACCGTCATTCGTCGGGAAGTCGTCGGGCAGGATGGATGTTCCGCGTCGGAGGTCTTCAGGATGGAGCCGGTCGTCATCGGATGAAGATAGAAGATGCCGCTTGGATCAAGATGGTTGCCGGTCCGGATCGCCTCTTCTTCCCGGATAGGATGAAGACTTTGGAGCCTCTTCTGGACCTCTTCAGCCACCGGATGATGGATCGCCAGCCCCCGCTTGGGTTGGATGAGGATTTTGGAGCCAGGACGGATTGGTGATACCTGGTGATGTCAAGACAAGGTAGGAAGATCTTCAGGGGCTTAGTGTTAGGTTTATTTAAGGGGGGTTTGGGTTAGATTAGGGGTATGTGGGTGGTGGGTTGTAATGTTGGGGGGGGGGTATTGTATGTTTTTTTTTACAGGCAAAAGAGCTGAACTTCTTGGGGCATGCCCCGCAAAGGGCCCTGTTCAGGGCTGGTAAGGTAAAAGAGCTTTTAACTTTATTAATTTAGAATAGGGTAGGGCATTTATTATTTTGGGGGTCTTTGTTATTTTATTAGGGGGCTTAGAGTAGGTGTAATTAGTTTAAAATTGTTGTAATATTTTTCTTATGTTTGTAAATATTTTTTTATTTTTTGTAACTTAGTTCTTTTTTATTTTTTGTACTTTAGTTAGTTTATTTCATTGTAGTTATTTGTAGGTATTTTATTTAATTAATGTATTGATAGTGTAGTGTTAGGTTTAATTGTAGATAATTGTAGGTATTTTATTTAATTAATTTATTGATAGTGTAGTGTTAGGTTTAATTAGAACTTAGGTTAGGATTTATTTTACAGGTGATTTTGTTATTATTTTAACTAGGTAACTATTAAATAGTTCTTAACTATTTAATAGCTATTGTACCTGGTTAAAATAATTACAAAGTTGCCTGTAAAATAAATATTAATCCTAAAATAGCTACAATATAATTATAATTTATATTGTAGCTATATTAGGATTTATTTTACAGGTAAGTATTTAGCTTTAAATAGGAATAAGTTATTTAATAAGAGTTAATTAATTTTGTTAGATTTAAATTATATTTAAGTTAGGGGGGTGTTAGTGTTAGGGTTAGACTTAGCTTTAGGGGTTAATACATTTATTATAGTAGCGGTGAGCTCCGGTCGGCAGATTAGGGGTTAATAAGTGTAGGCAGGTGGAGGCGATGTTGTGGGGGGCAGATTAGGGGTTAATAAATATAATATAGGGGTCGGCGATGTTAGGGCAGCAGATTAGGGGTACATAGGGATAATGTAAGTAGCGGCGGTTTACGGAGCGGCAGATTAGGGGTTAATAATAATATGCAGGGGTCAGCGATAGCGGGGGTGGCAGATTAGGGGTTAATAAGTGTAAGGGTAGGGGTGTTTAGACTCGGGGTACATGTTAGGGTGTTAGGTGCAGACGTAGGAAGAGTTTCCCCATAGCAAACAATGGGGCTGCGTTAGGAGCTGAACGCGGCTTTTTTGCAGGTGTTAGGTTTTTTTTCAGCTCAAACAGCCCCATTGTTTCCTATGGGGGAATCGTGCACGAGCACGTTTTTGAGGCTGGCCGCTTGCGTAAGCAACTCTGGTATCGAGAGTTGAAGCTGCGTTAAAAATGCTCTACGCTCCTTTTTTGGAGCCTAACGCAGCCTTTTTGTGGACTCTCAATACCAGAGTTATTTTTATGGTGAGGACAGAAAAAAGCCGGCGTTAGCTACGCGGGTCCTTACCGACAAAACTCTAAATCTAGCCGTTAGTTTTGAAGGAGATGTGTGATAAAGTTGCAGCTTGTTTTTGGGGTGTAGAAGGTTGTTAATGGGGTATCGCCTAGAGGTCAGAAGAGTTTTAAATATGAGGCAGGCATTGTTACCTTTCCTTAGGCAAGCACAGTGGGTGCTTTTTGTTTGTTTGTTATTTTATTTTGCTTGGTTAATTATCATTTACCTTTTATTATTAAATAAGCTGAGGGCTTTGTATCCCAAAACCATTTGTGTCTGTATTTTATCTCATGGGAAAACAATGCCTGTATTTGAGGTCAAATAACTAACATGGGTGTTTATACTTCATTTTCTGATAGGAATTCTAACCTAGGATAGGCACAGATCTTTGTTATCCCCTGGTTAAAATCCAGTGATAAGTTACATAATTACTAATTCCTTGGCAAATAAAGTATGCTGCAAACTTGTACCTTTCATCATCTCCATAATTAAAATAAGGTATTAAATTAGATTTTTTTTTCTCTAACATGTACTGTTAAGTTTGTCATATATCTTTTGAACTGCCTCTGTGGTCTTTTCTATGTTGGGAAAATGGCAGGTAACACACAAAATAGAATGTGTAACAACATGCCAGCCATTAGACATGCATTGAAGTTGAGAATTTCTGAAAAAAATGTTGCATACTATTTGCATGAAGTTCTTGCCAATCCATGGTATGAACCAAGTGTAACTCCTAGGCAGCGGACTTGGGGTGATGGGAGATAGTGGTGTCACCAACAGTGATAGTAAAGTTAGTAACTGGAGTAGAATTAGATGGGGGGATTATAAGAAGCTCAGTCTTGGAGATGTTTATTTTTAGGTGGTGAGAGGCTATCCAGGAAGAAATGCCAGATAAGCAGTCGCTGGTGTGGGAAAGGACAGAAGGAGAGAATGCAGGGGTGGATAGGTAGATCTGAGTATCATCAGCATAGAGGTAATAGTTGAAGCCATAGCTACTGATAAGTTTACCCATTGAGGAAGTATAAATAGAGAAGAGTAGAGGGCATAGAACAGACTCTTGAGGTACTCCAACAGACAGAGGCAATGAAGAGGAGGAGTTGCCAAAAAATGAAACAAAAAAGACCTATTATAGAGATAAGAGTGGATCCAGGAGAGGGCAATGCCACAGAGTCCAAGGGAGCTGAGAGCCCATAGGAGGAGGGGATGGTCAACAGTGTCAAAGGCAGCAGACAGGTCAAATAAGATAAGTATAGAATAGTGGACATTGTTTTTAGCAGAAAGAAGATCGTTAGTAACCTTGGTGAGGGCAGTCTCAGTTGAGTGTTGGGGACAAAAGCCAGATTGCAGGGGGTCAAGCAACGAGTTGGAGGATAGGAAGTGGATTAGGCGATCGAAAACTAGTTTTTCCAGGACTTTCAAAGCTAGCGGAAGCAGTTATATGGGGCGGTAGTTTGCAGGAGTATTGGGGTCGATGGAGGTTTTTTTGAGGATGGTGGTGACCTTTGCATGTTTGAAGGATGATGGAAATTAACCAGTAGTAAGGGATCAGTTGAATATGTGAGTAAGAGCTGGGGTCAGGGTAGAAGACAGAGAAGGTATTAGATGTGAAGGGATAGGGTCAAGTGGGCAGGTAGTGAGAAGTGAGGAAGACATTAGGAAACTCACTTCATTCTCAGTGGTTGGGGGGAAGGTACTGAGAGTGGTGGAGGGGGTGACCGGGGCCAGAGATGGAAGGTTGCAGTCTTGTGGTGGGATGTTATTTTGGATGGTAAGTGTTTTGTTGAAAAAGTAGCCTGCCAAGTCTTGAGCACTAAAGGCAGATGAAGGTGGTGGTACAGTTGGATAGAGGAGAGTGATGAAAATGGAGAAGAGACGTTTAGGGTTTGAGGAGTGAGAAGATATGAGAGAAGAGAAGTAGTACCACCATTGCAGGTTAAAAAATTAGAGCATTTTAATATTGCATTTTTATGTCCCTTTAAATAAAGTTATTAAAAATTTTCAAAGAAAAAAATAGTTTGTCCTACTTTTTTATCAGATGTAAAATATAACATTGTAATACATGTATAATAGATAAGCCAATTACTTGGGAATTTCTATCTCTGTTTATTTATTGTATGATCCTTCTCTGTAGTTCTGTAAAGGTTTTTTTCTATACAAATTTCTTTTGTTTACAAGTAGGGTTGCCATATTGCCTCATTAAGGGAGGAGACTTATGAAAAACACAAGTCAGGGGCTGTTGAAAGAAATATTTTAATAATGTTCCATTATATGAAACCTGACATATGTATTTTTCATATGCCCCCCCCCCCCCCCCTTAAAGCAGTAACATGGCAACCCTATTTATTATTATAAATATTATCAAAGGAATAGAAAAGTTAATAAAGAAATATGCATGGGTACATTTCAATTTTTAATAGACGCTTTTTTGCAATATACTTCTATTAGCAAAAATTATACTGGTAAAAGTTATTACTGGTTTTTAGTGGCATACACACATATGCGATGAGTGCCCATGCACTAGAATTCACTATCAAATAGTACAGTCACCGAATATTCAGGGAAGCAAATTTCCCTGAAAATTCAGAATGAAAATTTCATCTGAAAACAAAAATGTATTGGCTGCACATCTCTAATAAATTTTATTAGAAGAATTTTTGATAATGGAAGTATATTGCAAAAATGTTTCTATTTTAAATTGAAATGTATCAATGCATAATTCAATTTTCCATCCCTTTAATAATAAGCAGATTTGTATTAATTGAAATATTCTTTTTTTACCAACAACTCAGATATGAATGCCGTCAATGTAGCAATGGATTTTCTATGGGGCACACTAAAGAAACTCTATTCTATTCATCACTCGTGCGCTAACACACTAGATCAACTGCGCTAAAGCAGAAGGTCCATTAAAAAAACTTCAAATTTCTATCGGCCAGATTACGAGTTTTGCGTTATGAGTGGCTCGGTAATAATTTGCAAGGTATTTCCACCGCTCACCTCCCGATAGCGCTGCTATTACAGGTTTGCATTGTGCAACATACCGCACACAAATACCAGCGCTGCTTTGAGCTGGTTTTACGTGCTCGTGCACGATTTACCCATAGACATCAATGGGGAGAGCCAGCTAAAAAAAAGCCTAACACCTGCAATAAAACAGCATAAAGCTCCATAACGCAGCCCCATTGATTCCTATGAGGAAAGAAAAGTTATGTTTACACCTAACGCCCTAACATAAACCCAGAGTCTAAACACCCCTAATCTGCCGCCACCTACATTACACTTATTAACCCCTAATCTGTCACCCCCAATGTCGCTGCCACCTACTTACACTTATTAACCCCTAATCTGCCGCCCCCAATGTCGTCGATACCTACCTAAACTTATTAACCCCTAATCTGCCACCCCCAACGTCGCTTCCACTATACTAAAGTTATTAACCCCTAAACCTAACCCTAAGTCTAACCCTATCCCCAGAGGCGTAACTAGAAACCTCAGGGCCCCGGTGCAAGAATCCATGAAGGGCCCCCCCCCCCAAAAAAAAGTGATTTTGATACATTTTTGTTTTGAGATATATATATATATATATATATATATATATATATATATATATACACACACACACACACATACATACATACTTACTATCTATAGGTATGGGGTATCGCAAGCCCATCAGCATATTACTATATTTACCTGTGTGTGTATTCTTCTGTAACCCATTGTGGAAAAGTACTGTGACTGTGTTGTCAGTCAGTGTCACACAAAACAGTACTTTTCTATAATGGGTTACAGAGAAGTACACACACAAGTAAAGTTTATATTATAAATCAAGACAGGCAGCACACACTTATTTAAAAAAAATCACCAGAGCATCATGCACTTACATTAAATGACAGCACTGCAGACTAGTCACTTTCTGGCTCTGCTCCTCATGTGCATGAATTGGCGGGTTAAGGGTGAGGAGGAGTCTCTCTAACTAATGCTGCCTGTCTGCTAGAAGCACTGACTGAAGCAAGCTTGCAAGCAGCAGCCTATGAGCAGCAGCTCCAGACTGGAGTCCCCACTCACAAGACCACTCAGTCACACTCCTGCTCCACCTGACTGTAATTTCTCCATGCCCTCCCCAACAGGGCTGGGCACTGGCCATAGAACTTCTATGTGGTACCTGGGGGACCTGTTGGGAGAGCCATGGAGTGCTCTCAATAGAATATTTTTTTACAGGGGGCCTGAGGCCGAGGGCTGTGTGCAGGGCCGGCCCAAAATGACAGCATGGAGTCCCTACCTAGAACACAAAATAGTTCAAAGCAATGTAGGGCAATGTACTATGCCACACAAACACATAGAAATACAGTACACACAGAAGGGTACATACATACAGAAACCTTACATACATACACACATCACTACTTCACCTACATCTATAGGGATCATACATATACAGGTAGACACACACATACATACACACAAACACACAGATATACAGTACACACACAAGGGTACATACATACAGACACATTACATACATACACTATCTACTTCACCTACATCTATAGGGATCATACATACACACAAACACACAGATATACAGTACACACACACACACACACACACAAGGGTACATACATACAGACACATTACATAAATACACTATCTACTTCACCTACATCTATAGGGATCATACATACACACAAACACACAGATATACAGTACACACACAAGGGTACATACATACAGACACATTACATACATACACTATCTACTCCACCTACATCTATAGGGATCATACATACACACAAACACACAGATATACAGTACACACACAAGGGTACATACATACAGACACATTACATACATACACTATCTACTTCACCTACATCTATAGGGATCATACATACACACAAACACACAGATATACAGTACACACACAAGGGTACATACATACAGACACATTACATACATACACTATCTACTTCACCTACATCTATAGGGATCATACATACACACAAACACACAGATATACAGTACACACACACACACACACACACAAGGGTACATACATACAGACACATTACATACATACACACAAACACACAGATATACAGTACACACACACACACAAGGGTACATACATACAGACACATAAGGGATAAACCTCCTATTACGTTCTACGTTCTCAATAAAAACACAACACAACTGCTTGGGGAAAAAGACCGGTCACGGTCACGTTTATTAAACAAATTGAATTCTGCCTAATCTTAGCCAATAATTAGGCAGCTCAAATCAACCTATCACTGAACTTGTAACAAGTTCATTCCAGTTGGTGGCGGCATCTTCTTCTAGCTAACTAACCCCTACTTATTGACGGACAAGGCCCCTCCGATGTCTGCAGCGTGGCACAGGGGTTGCGCACGCTCATTGGCACAGTGAGAGAGATTTTGTTATGGAGAGCTCTTCGGCCTGCAGCTCTTTAAAAGGGGGAGAGGAACCCCTAAGCCGGCACTTAGTGGGCGACACCTCTCCCTGTGTTCGGGCCGTCACTCTGCTCACACTGCGCCCGCTCCCAGGGCCTTGCCCGACCGCCACAAAAGACGATCCTCTTGCCGCCACACTTAACCAACATAGCCCTTAAATAACAATATAACAATATAACACACTTAACCAAATTCAACTTTTTTTTTTTTTTAATATAAATAACGCTGTGTTAACAACGGTCGGATACCAACCATAGCACAGAACTTTGAAAACTAACTAATGTCCTACCGAGTGTCCATTTTAAACAACCGATGAGATGGCTTTCTTAAGGTCAGCCAGGAAAATGTCCAACCCGACGTCCGCCAGGTGAACCCCATCCGGTCGGTAAAGGGCCTTCTTGTCGGCCGTAATAGTGTCATGCCTGATGACGAAACCTCCCACGGCCGTGACCGCTCTTCCCACTTCCCTATTAACTTTCTTGCGGACATTGTACGCTGCCCTCTGTGTCACAATGTGACGCCAACGCAGCCGTGCAACCACGTTAGACCAACCTATCCGCACATCCTGAAGCCATGTGCACACCCACTTAATGTCCGCAACCATAACCCGAATTAAATCCAACACGGGAATGGATCCCAAGTCATTTCCGCCCAGATGCACAACAATCACTTGAGGCTTTCCCCACCTCCTATGCGCATCCTGTAACAGAGCGGGGAGCTCACTCCAATTAAGACCCCTGCGCCCGAGCCAGTGAATGTTAGCCCTGGATGCTGCCAATCCTAGCTGCTGCCCTCCCGGGGAATGATGCGCCCTGATAGCTGCCCAGTGGATAAAGGAGTGCCCAATAATCCACACGCGCACTGGGGTCTTTACTGTACCTACAACAACATGGATGGGGACAATGAAACGGTGACAAACAACTACTAGCAATACACCCCTTCTCACCCCCCTCGCCCGGCCGGGAAGGTATCAAGAGGTCACGCACCTTACGCGCCCCCCTCAACTAAGCATTCAACGGGCGAATGTAGCCCCTATATCGCTCCGACTTCCAACGCCCCATTTTCTTAATGACCGCCTGTGACGACCCACCGGCCGCAGCACTAGTCGCTGCCCCGATACGGAATGAATGCGAAGCAATCTTAGACGGATCCAATCCCGCTGCCGCTGCCACTTTGGCTAGCACTTTGCGGAACTGGAAGGCTGAAAGAGAACTGCCGTCCTCATGCACGAGGAACTGCAGCCCTCCGCCCGGCCGTACACGGCAATAATCTACCACGCTCGATACCGAGCAGCACTCCGTGCATTCGTGCCTGGCTAAAGGCAACCAAGCCCCTTTCCCATCCTGATCCGTTTTGGATCTGGGAATGAGCAGTAGCACGCAATCATCCGAGGTCCTTACGTGCCCCACTTTAATGCCGCCTACCTCCCCTCTTGTGGAGGAGGCGACAACTTCGCCTATCCTCAGCGCCCCCGCAAATGCCAGCGCGAAAGCAGCCCGAAACAAGACCGCCTCGTAGGCTAAACTGCACACTGCCCCCAGATTTACTACCAGCGAGCGCAATCTTTCTGTCGTGATTGGCTCCCTCCGATCCTTCGCGGGTGGGGCCATCCGGCCCCATCCCTTCAAGATCTGCCTTACTAGGAAAGTACCCGTATGGTCCCTGAAACCTAAAGCTTTGCTGAAAAATGACAATGCCGCTAACCTGCTCAGAGCTGACAATCTGGACACACCCTCAAGCTTCAAGCACGCTAGCCATTCCAGAACGTGTACCTGAGACGCCTGACACAACAAGAAACCCTTCTGCACGCTGAAGCGCTCCCACGCCCTCCAATGTGACGAGTACGCAGCCCACGTCTTAGGAGCCAGCGATGCTCTGATCAGGGGGAGAATGGACTCCCAACCTCCGCCAGCTGCCAAAGGAAAAGAGGGCACGTTAGACCCTCAGCTGCTGCCCTCGGGGCTACCCTTCTAAACTGATCCCATTGAAATCTTGAAAGGGCATCTGCTATCACATTGCTTACCCCTGGGACGTGCCGCGCTGTGAAGCGAACATTAAGCTGCAAACACCGCAAGACCAGGTGCCGGAGGTAGGTCACCACCACCGAAAGGAGCAATTTGCTCCCCTGTCACACTGCTTGTCCTGGAATTTCCAGCACTCCCTCCCCCGCCTCTTCGGGCGCAGAAAGGACCGCTGCATTCCAGGCTTCGCCGCCGCGGGTTGCGAAGTAGACCTCTCGCGCCCCAACTTAGACCACAGGTGCATATCTTGCGTCCCGAAGTGTAAGATGGGGTTGCCCACCATTTTCTTGCGGAATGCTATATCGTAATCCCTCCAAGCACCTTCCCTGAACCTTTTGTAAATATCACCAATCGTGTCTTGATATTTAAAAAGGTTATGCCCCTGAGTCGGCCACCTATCAACGTAGCAGGACGCCAACACCCTATATCCTGCCTGCCATTCATCATAAGTTTCCTGGCGCCGAACTTTTTTGGGGCCAGAGCCCTCGGCCGCCCTCTCCTTAGCTCTACAGGCTTCCGGCTTCCGGAGTGAGTTCGTAGATATTCACATATCTACCCTCTTGGATTTTTTTAATCACTTTAGCCTTCAAATGGCCATAAAGTGAGTGGACTAGGCATGGGTACGAATCCCCGTGCACCGCCACTTTCCTTGACGCCACCTGCCCTGCCGGCGCAACTCCCACTTGCGCTAAGGAATTGTTCTCTACAACGCCCGGCGCGCCTGCCTTCGCCTGCACCTGCGCTGCCACTAATTTTTTAATCATTCTAAACATTTGCTGTTGGCCCTTGCCCACTAAACCTAGCCCTGTCTCGCTATCAGAGCCTGAGTCGCTAGATGAAGACCCCATGTTAGTGTGTGTAATGTCAGTGATGGTGCACTCACCAGCCTGAGACAGCTGCTGCGAAGTCCCTTCCGATGGCTGTAGGTGTCCACCTGCTGTTGGGCTAGCAAGTCCCGCAGCTCCTCCATTCGCCGTGCACTGGCTGCTTGTACCAGCCTCCATTCTTTGCTCTGCAACAGATGACACCTGAGGAGACAAAACAGACTGGGGAGTACTCTAAGTGACGAAGAGGGCCCCAGATGGTGCCGCACCCTCCTTTTCGCCACCCCTAGCCCTCTCTTGCACCCCAAGTGCTGCAGCCACAGCCCTTCTAATCAAGTCCTCCTGAACACCTAATGCCTGACTAACGCATTCTCTCACCTCACGCTGTACTTCAGCAGCGATCTGCGCACTGTCCACACATACATTCACACCCCTCAACGGCCCTGCATAGAGTCACCTTTGTCACCCATAGCACCTGACCCATGATTCACATTATCATTGCCTTGTCTATTGGCTGTGTCCTGGCCCCTGCCAGGAGCTTGCATCTGCTCCCTCTGCTGCAAAGGAGGCTGTTGCGGACAGACCGCTTCCTGAAAGTTAGAGGCATCATTTGTACCTATACCTTGTCCCCTGCAAACTCTCACGCATTGCTCCTGACTCTGGGGTTGATCTGTCATGATAGGATCCCTGTTCATAGCGGTAACAGCACCATTCGAGCCACTACCCCTCAGCACCACTACCTCCGCTTCTATTGGAGGTCTAACCTGTTGCCTGTGACCCTGAGCCTGGAAGTCCCCAGCTGCAGTGATGGCGTCATCCGCGCCTCTAACACTTGAGCCACCCGCCTGCATGCCTCGCACCTGCCGCCTATGCTCCCCGCTCACAGCCACACTCACCACCTGCCCGGTGCCCGCCCCCCTGCCCCCTGCGACCGTCGTCGCCGCCCGGAGTCTCCCCAACTTACTAGGGGCTGCTCCGGAAGGCTCCTCCGGTCGTCCTGCAGAGCGGCGTTGTACTCGCGTGCGACCGCGCTCCTCCCCAGAAGAAGATCCGTCAGAGGGGGAGGAGACGCGACGCACGTTACGTGCGGGGGCGTGGCCACGCCCCGCACTACCAGAAGGCCCAAAGCCCGCCCGGCCCGGCAACCACCGGCAACAACACCGGACCCTCCGGCACCATCCAGGCCCTGCTCTATGCCGCCCGGCCCCCGGCCTGAGGCCAGAGACTGAGCGAGGGCCAAGACAGTGGCCAGAGCACCCGGCGGTAGCGCCGGCAGCTGCTGCATAAGGGCCCCCATGTCTGCGCCATGCTCCCCGGCTCCCCCCGCATCAGGCCCAGCCCTAGCAGAAACCTGGGCAGAACTATCTCTGGGAACCGCTCTCCCTGCTCCTCTTCCCCTAGCCCTGGTGCCCGCCCTGGCCCCCGCCCTGCTAGTAGGGGTGTAACTGAGCTCCCTCCTAACCCTCTGTCTAGCTGCAATGGAGGGCCTACTGGGAACCCTAGCTTGGGGGGTAGGGGGTACCACATCTTCCAGGTCTGACGTCTCATTTCCTCCTGCAGGTCTCTTCCTTCTTGAAGGCTCCACCGCCGCATCCCTGTACCTCCTGGGAGGCAAAGAGGTACGCCTGGCACGCTTCATGATCACTGGGGCCTAGAGTTCAAGATATCCAGCACAGAAGAAAGTTCTCCTCGAAGTCTGGAGGCAGGAAGAGGCCGAATCCACTGGAACAGGACCCTATAAAGGCAAGAGGTACACCCTCCCACACATTTGCAACATTGTAGCATACACACACTTCTAGAACCCTCCAGACTTCAAGTCAGCTATCCCTTAATTTTGCTACAGGCCCACTAGAGGGCCTTCCACTTCCATTACATACATACACTATCTACTTCACCTGCCTAAAATGCTTATACTGTGTTATAGTAAGGTATTAGTCTAAAAATAACTGATAATAAAAATAACTTTTTTTTTCTCATTTCAGTATAACTTAAAAGATAATGAATTAATTTACTTTATATTTACAGTAGGTGCCAGAAGTTAAACATACAAATTTCATGAATGCACAGTTAATAAACACTAAACACTAGAAGGATACTTTATTAAACTGTTTTATGATCTGAGTATTGTGAGTGAACACCTAGCCAGACTTTTCCAACACAACATGAATAAAAGAACTTGATAAAAACAACTAATCATCTTCCTCTAAGCTGCTGCTTCTCCTCAGTTATATACTTATTTTTCTTTTGTATCTTACCTAACGGCCTTAGCTCAAATTGTTCTCTTCAACTCATAATTTATCACTTTAACCACCGTTTAGCTTGCAGTCCCTGAGACCGTAGTACAGCAGTGTGTGATGTTCTCACTGCCATCAGGCAAATCATTTGTGCTTGTGGGAGGTGACACAGGCGGCAGTGACTAGTTCCCATTTTGTGTAAGCCAGACTGCGTCAATTCTCTGGCTAGGAACAAGCTCCACTAAATGAAACTGTTGCACTCAGTAAATATATATTTATTTATACAGCACATTTTGTTTGGATTCATGTTATATGATAAACTAGCATGTGTGCTAAACATAATGGTTGCATAATAAATATATATTTATTGAATGTAGAACATTATTTTTAGTAAGTTTAGCAAACAGATGTATAGTTTTAAACACGTAACTCACTTGAAGTGGTAATTCTTTGTGTGATGTGACATCACACAAAGAATTAACCAATTCAAGTGAGTCACAGTGAGTGCAGAGTAAAGGTTGCTGGAGGGCCCCTACCTTCTCCGGACCGTTTCACTAACAGCATGCCATGAGAGTCACAGTGACTCTGTGCTCAGTGCTGTCTGAGCTGAGTGAGCTCACCGTGCTTACCTCAGACAGTTCAACTCCGTTCTCAGTAGTCACTGGCTGTGACAGCCTGCCGCGCAGTAGCCAGGGAGGGAGGGACTCCCACTACTGGACCCAGGAGAGTCACAGGTCCCAGACATTCCCACACTGACTAGACTCGATCCGTCAACAGACTCCTGCTTCTGACTGCTGCACCGCACGTGCAGTCACGAGACAATTGTTGAGATACACGTGCGTGCAGTGCAGCCAGTCAGGAGGGAGGAGGAGGGAGAACTAGAGATCAGATTCAGTGTGTACCCGCCGTCCAGACTAGACTAGTAGACAACATCAATACCAACATAAAATTAATAATAATAAAAATAAAAAAAAACACCTGCCTTGTTGGGCCCCCCTGTTTGGGAGACCTGCTGGGCCCGGTCGCAATGGCGACCTTTGCATCAACGTTAGTTACGCCCCTGCCTATCCCTAACGTAACCCTAACCCTAACATTACTAACTTTAACATAATTAAAATAAATCTAAATAAAAATTACAATTAATACCTAAATAATTCCTATTTCAGACTAAATACTCACCTATAAAATAAAACCTAACCTAGCTACAATATAACTAATAGTTATATTGTAGCTATCTTAGGTTTTATTTTTATTTCACAGCTAAGTTTGTATTTATTTTAACTTGGTAGACTAATTAGTAAATAGTTATTAACTATTTACTAACTAACTAGTTAAAATAAATACAAATGTACCTGTACAATAAAATCTAACCTGTCTTACACTAACACCTAACATTACACTACAATTAAATCAATTACATTAATTAAATACAATTAACTAAATTACAAAGAAAAAAAACACTAAATTACACAAAATAAAAAGAAATTATCAAATATTTAAACAAATTACACCTAATCTAATAGCGATATCAAAATAAAAAAGCCCCCGCAAAATAAAAAAAACCTAGCATAAACTAAACTGCCAATAACCCTTAAAAGGGCCTTTTGCGGGGCATTGCCCCAAAGAAATCAGCTCTTTTACCTGTAAAAAAAAATACAAACAACCCCCCAACAGTAAAACCCACCACCCACACAACCAAACTCCCCAAATAAAATCCTATCTAAAAAAAACTAAGCTCCCCATTGCCTTGAAAAGGGCATTTGGATGGGCATTGCCCTTAAAAGGACATTTAGCTCTTTTTCTTTGCCCAAACCCAAAGCTAAAAATAAAACCCACACAATAAACCCTTTAAATAAACCTAACACTAACCCCCGAAGATCGATTTACAGTTTTTGAAGACCGGACATCCATTCTCATCAAGCCGGGAGAAGAAGTCTTCATCCAAGCGGCAAGAAGTGGTCCTCTAGGCAAGCAGAAGTCTTCATCCAGACGGCATCTTGTTTATTCATCCTTCCGACGTGGAGCTGCTCCATCTTCAAGACATCTGGCACGGAGCATCCTCTTCTGTTAACGGCTACTGAAGAATGAAGGTTCCTTTAAGGGACGTCATCCAAGATGGCGTCCCTTGAATTCCGATTGGCTGATAGAATTTTATCAGCCAATCGGAATTAAAGGTGAAATAATCCTATTGGCTGATGTAATAAGCCAATAGCATTGAGCTTAAATCCTATTGGCTGATCCAATCAGCCAATAGGATTGAGCTTGCATTCTATTGGCTGTTGACGTTGGGGACGGCAGATTAGGGGTTAATAATATTTAACTAGTGTTTGCGATGCAGGAGTGCTGCGGTTTAGGGGTTAATATGTTTATTATAGTGGCGGCGATGTCCGGAGCGGCAGATTAGGGGTTAATAATTTTATTTTAGTGTTTGCAATGTGGGAGAGCCTCAGGGTTAATAGGTAGTTTATGGGTGTAATTGTACTTTAAAACACTTTAGTTATGAGTTTTATGCTACAGATTTGTAACGTAAAACTCATAACTACTGACTTTAGATGGCGGTACGAATCTTGACGGAAAAGGGTGTACCGCACACTTTTTGGCCTCCCAGGCAAAACCCGTAATACCGGCGCTAAGGAAGTCCCATTGAAAAAGGAATTTTTGAAAGGTGCGGTAGTTACATTGCGTTGCGGCCAAGTGTGCAGTACACCTATACCTGCAAGACTCGTAATAGCAGCGGTAGTGAAAAAGCAGCGTTATGAGGCTTTTTCACCCATAACGCAAAACTTGTAATCTAGCTGTATGTTCTTTAAGAAGAAGAGATGATTCTTTTTATTTTAATATATATTTTTATGTATATATTTTAAAATAAAAATAACATTTTTTTCTAAGTGAAAAACATAATTTATGTAAGAACTTACCTGATAAATTCAATTCTTTCATATTGGCAAGAGTCCATGAGCTAGTGACGTATGGGATATACAATCCTACCAGGAGGGGCAAAGTTTTCCAAACTTCAAAATACCTATAAATACACCCCTCACCACACCCACAATTCAGTTTAATGAATAGCCAAGTAGTGGGGTGATAAAGAAAGGAGTAAAAAGCATTAAAAAAAGGAATTTGGGAGAGGCGGAGCCAGCCGGGATACTGAATGGCTGCATAATTGCAAAGCTCCGTGCAGCTTTCCCCTCATGGTCACAAATGAAGGATTAAAACCCTAAGCAGCAGAACCCATCTTACATCGGCAGATGTCTAAACTATTGGAGAGCCTGGAAAGCATAATACGGCACTCAAAGATGCAAAGGCTCGTGAACTAGGGTCTCGTTTACAGCCGCACATACACAGAGGACGGCGCCATCTTGGGCCTAAGCACACGCTGCAGCACAACAGAACAGGTCAGCATGACAGACAGAGGCGCAAGAGACCTGATACCTTAACCGGACCGCGGTTACAAAAAAGGCAAGCACTATTAACAGTCCGGTAAGACCTTACCTCTTGTACACCAACCCGAAGCACAAGCACAAGCACAAACTACAAAAGGGGACATAAATAATACAGACACATGGGCAAACACGGAGCATACCACCCGTGCCTAAGTTTACAAAACTCCTGCCGAAAACAAAAAGCAGTGCTGGCACATCGCGAAACAGATAATAGGCACAATTAGACATTTTAAGGCGGAGAACATACTTGCTATATTGACGGCCTACTCCATAGCCCCAAACGTCTAGCACTACATCCCCACCGCATCTGCAAATAACAAAAGGTGCAAGGATTACCATCTGGAGCTACCCCCACAAGTATACAAAAGACACAAAAATAAACACCATGCCACTCAACTTTACACTTAGTCAGAATTCCTGGCCTTCTGACGCACTTTACATAAATGGCTTCCAAACGCCCCCCCAAGGGGGAAAAGTCGAGCAAATCAACAATGGCCACTACTACCAAACTGAATTCATACTTTAAAACTATGGACACCACAGCTACTATAACGCCAACATCCCCGCATCCAGACAATGACTTACAGGAGGAAGACCCTGATGTTCCCATAAATGACCCTAGCCTTCCCATAACAAAAGCTGACCTAAAATCTCTTCCAACAAAAGAAGACTTTGCAACCTTTATGAACCAGGTCAGTCAGTTAATAAAAGACAGTCTAACTGAGGTCAAAAGGGACATCACTGATCTAGGCAATAGAGTATTACAATTAGAAGAGCATGCGGAGGAAATTTCAGAACCTATTCAGCTACATGGCATGCAACTTCAGCATCAGAATGATGAAATAAGGCAAATGCAAATGCAAATAGAAGATCTGGATAATCATGGAAGACGCCAAAACTTGCGGATCAGAGGAGTATCCGAAAACATCTCAAATGCAACGCTTCCACAGTACATTCAAGACCTTTTCAGCTATCTTCTGGACACAAAAGAAGAGACTGACATCTCTATAGATAGGATGCACAGAGCCTTAAAACCGAAACCCTCAAACAAGGCACCCCCTAGGGACATTATTCTCCGCTGCCACAATTTTAAAGATAAGGAACAACTACTGGCTGCAGCCAGAAAGAAGGCACCAATCCACAAAAATGGGGATACAATACAAATATTTGCTGACCTAAGTCCGCTGACTCTAGCCAGACGGAGGGAAATAAAATTCCTCACCACACATTTAACCCCTTAATGACAGAGGACTTACCAGGTACGTCATAGGAAAAACTTCCCTTAATGACAGTTGATGTACCTGGTACGTCCTCTGTTGTCTGAAGTGCTGGAAGCGATCCTGATCGCTTCCAGCTGCTTACAAGGGATTGTAGTGATGCCTCAATATTGAGGCATCACTGCCATCCCCCATTTAACATACCGATGCAGAAAGGGCCACTCTGTGGCCCCATCTGCATCGGCTAAGGATGTAAACAAAGTCGTTGGTGGGTGGGAGCAGCTTTTGGCACTATGTACCTTATTTGTGTTATTCCCCAATCGGACTCACATTGTTGGCAGTTTGCGCTGGGATCGCATTTGCGGCCGGGGGGGTGGGGGGGCGGGTGCGCGCGCGTGTGCGCGCACGCAAAATATGCTTGCAACTTCAAAAAAAAAAAAGCATCAATGTAGATGCAGGGGATCTCCTTTCTTTAGTAAGGGATCTGGGAGGGGGAGGGATGTATATTATTTAGAGGGGCCAGCTACACTGCAGAAAATAAATACTGCATATAAAAAAAGTAAAAAAAAAATATTTTGGGGGGCAAATTGGGTACTGGCAGACAGCTGCCAGTACCCAAGATGGCGGCAAATAGATAGAGGGGGAGGGTTAGAGAGATGTATGGGGGGGATCAGGGAGGTTGTGGGGTAAGGGGGGATCCATCACTGCAGACTGTATGAAAAAATAAAATAAAAAAATTAAAAATATTTTTATTTCAGTACTGGCAGACTTTCTGCCAGTACTTAAGATGGCGGTGACAATTGTGAGGTGGGGGAGGGAAGAGAGCTGTTTGAGGGGGGTCAGGGGGGGGTCAGGAGGTGGGATGTGTCAGGTTGGAGGCTGATCTCTACACTAAAGCTAAAAATTAACCCTACAAGCTACCTAATTAACCCCTTAACTGCTGGGCATATTACAAGTGTGGTGCGCAGCAGTATTTAACAGCCTTATTATTAACAAAAAGCAACACCAAAGCCATATATGTCTGCTATTTCTTAACAAAGGGGATCCCAGAGAAGCATTTACAACCATTTGTGCCATAATTGCACACGCTGTTTGTAAATAATTTCAGTGAGAAACCTAAAATTGTAAAAAATTTTAGTTTTTTTTTTTATTTGATCGTATTTGGCGGTGAAATGGTGGCATGAAATATACCAAAATGGGCCTAGATCAATGCTTTGGGATGTCTTCTAAATATAAATATATGCATGTCAAGGTATATTTTGGGATTCCTGAAAGATATCAGTGTTCCAATGTAACTAGCGCTAATTTTGAAAAAAAGTGGTTTGGAAATAGCAAAGTGCTACTTGTATTTATGGCCCTATAACTTGCAAAAAAAGCAAAGAACATGTAAACATTGGGTATTTCTAAACTCGGGACAAAATTTAGAAACTATTTAGAATGGGTGTATTTTGGTGGTTGTAGATGTGTAACAGATTTTGGGGGTCAAAGTTCGAAAAAGTGTGTTTTTTTCAATTTTTTCCTCATATTTTATATTTTTCTTTATAGGAAATTATAAGATATGATGAAAATAATGGTATCTTTAGAAAGTCCATTTAATGGCGAGAAAAACGGTATATAATATGTGTGGGTACAGTAAATGAGTAAGAGGAAAATTACAGCTAAACACAAACACTGCAGAAATGTAAAAATAGCCATTGTTATTAAGGGTAAGAAAATTGAAAAATGGTCCGGTCATTAAGGGGTTAAGGGATTGCAACGTACCATACCGATGGGGATTTCCCTTTGCCATCAAAGTATCCAAGGAAAACAAAGAATTTATATACAAAGACCTAGAGGATTTGGATTCCTTCTGCTTCCAATTGGACATCCCCTACCAAAACACATCCCCCAAGCCCTAGATCACACAGAGGATTCTCCCCTACTCCCCACTGCTCAAGGGCACCACCAACAGAACCACCCTGATGGTCTCCAGCAGCATCTTGTATTTACAATTCGACATGCCCTACCACAGATGCTACGGGATCAATTAGATCCTTGATGGCTGATTCTACTGACCCAACAGTCATCACACCAAGACATTGGTTCACCTGGTTAAAAGACTAAGTATTCAGTAACCGGATTTTCTTTTCTTTGTTACAAATATTCAGTTCCTTTATTATGACATACATTAGACTTAAGCCTTTAAAAAAAAAAAAAACCTCCTTCAAGACATTCACTTTACAGTAGCCAACGGGGAAAGATAGTGGTATTTTAGTGCTACTATTACCCCTCCATTCCTCCACTGTTAGGACACGGAGTATAACTTTGTTCCTAGATTAGTTTTAATTGTTATTTTACATGCTCTTTAAATTTGTTGATTGTTTATTGTTCTATTTATGTTATCATTGTCCACTGTTTAACCTCTGCTTCTCTAATATGTTCATGCAGATCAATGAGTATATACTCTCTCAAGACAGCGGTATCGGCGCTCTTCCCTACTCCCATTGGTACGTACAGTATTATGTAATAACAGGTCTTTACGGCAACATAAAGCAGCAAGACATGGTAAGAAACACACTTGACACCTCACCCACTAAACACCAGACCAGAAATAAAAATGACACATAGATCGCTAGTAATAGCCTCCCAAAACGCTAAGGGTCTCAATTCACCAACAAAGAGGTCAGTTGCACTCCAATGGTTCACCAACCAGAAAAGCTCAATAGTGTTTGTACAAGAAACACACTTTCCTAAAGCAAACGAACCTAAATTCCATAATAAAAACTTCCCACTCAGCTATTTTAACTCCCATGAAAAGAAAAGAAATGGAGTCGGAATCCTCATACACCGATCACTACCTTTTAAACTTCTTCACTCCATTCCAGATACAGAAGGCAGGATCCTCATCTTAGTTGGCCTCATACATAATAGACCTGTTACACTTGTGAACGTCTATGCTCCCAACACCCACAAGACTAAATTCTTTAACAAATTAAAAACAATGGTGCAAGATGTCGGCAGGGGGTCATAATCCTGGGCGGAGACCTTAACACCACATTAGATCCCACCCTAGACACGACATCTGCCAACACCAAAGCATCGCCGCCTTCCCCCAATTCAGTATTTAAATGTATCAGACATCTGAGATTGATAGATACGTGGAGAATGCAGCATCCCACGCAGCGAAACTTCACTTTCTATTCCTTCCCCTGGGCCATGTATTCCAGAATTGATCACCTTTATTTAGATCAATCACACCTCTCATTACTATTAGACTCAGATATTGTCCCTACAGCTTGGTCAGATCACGCTATGATAACCATAACACTTGAATGGCCAGACAACCCGATACACCCGTTCCTTTGGAGACTGGACACGTACCTTCTACACCACCCACCAACAATGAAAAAATTGACGTCCACACTGACGGAATACTTTAACATAAACGCAATCCCAGAGACTCGTCCCCTCTATGTATGGGACGCTCACAAAGCTGTATTCCGAGGCGAATGCATTAAGCATAAATCATATCTCAAAAAGCAGTTTAACGCACAACTAATCTCTCTAACAACAAAACTACACACGCTAGAAATGCAACATAAAAACACACCCTCTGACATCAGCATTCTACAAACTCTAACGCACACTAGGAATGAACTTAAAACGCTTCTTTACTCTGAAGCTCAGAGGAAGGCTTTACAGCTTAGAAAGAAATACCTATATGAAGGGAATCGCTCAGGGAGAATCCTTGCAAATACCCTCAAAGACAGAACTTACCACACACACATCCACGGGTTGCGAACCCCACTCGGAGAGCATATACATGACAGCAAGGCCATTGCTATGCACTTTAAAAACTTCTACCATCAGCTATACAACCTAAAGACTAATGCTTCCCCAGCACACACCCAAAAAATGATAGAATACATAAACTCAGCCAATTTGAATAAACTTACGCAGGCACAAACAACGGACCTGGAAAGGCCTATAACTTTATCAGAAATATTGAAAGCTATCAAAGACCTCTCCACAGGGAAAAGCCCAGGCCCAGACGGTCTTACTAACCTATATTACAAGACATTCAAGAACATATTAGCCCCACACTTACTGAAACACTTCAACGCTCTAGATGAGAATAACCACCTCAGTGACGACTCCTTGACAGCACACATATCGGTGATCCTAAAACCTGACAAATCCCCAGAAGAACCAGCCAACTACAGACCGATTTCACTCCTGAACACTGATATTAAAATACTAGGAAAAATTTTGGTGAATCGTTTAAACTTAGTACTGCACAATATAATACACACGGACCAAGTGGGTTTTGTTCCGGGCCGCGAAGCGAGGGACAACACCCTTAGGGCGTTGACACTTATTGAATACACAAAATATCACAATATCGAGGCAGTGCTTATAGCCATAGACGCAGAAAAAGCATTCGACCGGACAGATTGGCAATTTCTTAAACTAACACTAAAAAACATAGGATTCGGACCAAAAATAATAAACACCATTTTCAACCTATACACCCACCCTAGTGCAAAAGTAAAAGTAAACGGGATTTTATCAGATAAGCTTCCAATACACAATGGCACACGCCAGGGTTGCCCCCTATCCCCGATCCTCTTCATCCTAATGATGGAGGTGTTCGCCTCACGAGTACGCCAGAATCAATGCATTCAGGGGATCTCGATAAACAAGCAGGATTACAAAGTCGCGCTATACGCGGACGATGTATTGTTCACTGTGTCATCCCCGCTAACAACCATCCCAAAGATTCTAGCAGAACTAGACGAGTTTGGAAAATATACCAACTTTCTTGTTAACAAGCAAAAATCCGAGATTCTAAATATTACGTTACCAAATGCCAAATTTAAATCCCTGTCGACAATCTGCCCGCTTCGGTTAAAATCAGATACCCTAAAATATCTAGGGATCCACCTCTCCCCCAACCAGGCGACATTATTTGACAAAAACTACAATACACTCTTACTCAATACACAACGCGACCTGAAGACATGGGCAAATAAACCACTATCCTGGTGGGGTAGGATACAAGCCATTAAAATGACCACGCTACCTAGAATCCTTTACATTTAGCAAACCCTTCCACTCCATCTACCAAGCTGGTACATAAACAGGATTCAGAGAAGCCTTAATGCGTTTGTATGGGGTAAATGCAGACCACGAATCAATAGGAACACGATGTACAGACTAAATAAAGCTGGAGGTTTAGGATTACCTAGAATAGAGGAGTACTACCAGGCAGTGACACTACAAAGGATACTGGACTGGCATAAAGCGCAAGAACGTAAAGTATGGGTCACATTAGACTCACACATCCTAAAGGCACCACTAGTACACGCCCTATGTTGGGTATCTAAAGACCTTAGACCTCCCCAGTGTCAGCATCTTGAAATCCATAAGCAACTTTTTAAGATTTGGGATCACATAATCGCTACCAAACCGCATATTACCACTTATAGATCACCGCTCTTCCCAATAGCTTTAAATATAGAAATGATAGGAGGCCTAGATAAAGGGTTCAAGCGGCTGACTGAATGGGACTATACGATCCCACTACTCAAATTTACAGAAGCAGGCAAACTATTAGACAGAGATAAATTAGCAGATCTAGCAGGTGGTAGATTCAACAAATGGCTAAAATATGCCCAACTTCAACACTACATACATACATCCCCATTTAAGTCGGACCTGCTGAGAAAGCCCACTGCTTTTGAACAGATGTTTCATAGCGGAATTATACCTAGAGGTACGCTCTCTATATCTCGCAAGCTTTTAATAGATACCCTCACAGACATTTTACCACCCTACACAGCTAAATGGCACCTCGACCTCAAAGACAACATAGACACAGACAAATATAATAAAATCTTTAGCTCCCTCAAAAAATCTTCAACATCCCCTGAGATATTAGAATTAAACTTCAAAATCCTTCTCTGGTGGTACCTAACCCCATCGAGACTGGCTAGCATCTACCCCAACACGTCCAGCCTATGCTGGCGCGGCTGTGGAAAACATGGCAATTTAATCCACATGTGGTGGCAATGCCCAAAAGTCCGCCCACTGTGGAATGCAGTAGAATCTTATTTTAGACGAAGTAATCACACCGAATTTACACTGACCCCACACATAGCCCTACTAAATGACCTACCTAAAATGACCTGTTGTCTGAAAAGGCTAGTGCTACAGATAGGACTCAACAGTGCAAGAAAACTAATAGCGCACCACTGGAAAAAACCTAGTACCCTGAGTGAAGTTATGTGGGTGGAAGAGGTGGAAGAACAATTCTCCTTAGAGACATATGGTTACTTATGCCGTAACAAAATAGACACTATATTGAACGCTAAGCTCCTATGGCAGGAGTACCTGTGAGACTATCTACCCTCCATAACACACACATACAGCATGTTAGCAGATCTAGATCACCAAACAAATAGTTTTGTAGATATCACAAATACTCAATCTGAGACCCACTGACCTGCACCGATGATAAGACCAACATTCTGGGAGGAGGAGAGTGCCGAACCGCCAAAACCATTTAAACCGCTTGTTATTATATGAGAGAGATGCTTACCTTTACCAGATCTACCTAGAGAACAGAGGATGCTCGTTATAAGTTATTGGGACTTTGTTATAATTTCCTTTTCTTTTTTGTTTAAGATTATGTTACTAGTTTGATTAATTTATCAATCTGAAGGAAGCTCAACTAATTACAGATAGAGCCTTATTATCGATGGCACTCACTGTGTCTTAACACTAAGACACCCCGTGCACTCAACTGGGAAAGAGAATTATTTATGAGAATGTTCTTAATGTTGTATTTGATGATAATAATGTAACAATTCTTGGTTGATGCTTCCTGACTTGTACATTTCTAATAAAAACAATAAATAAAAAAAAAAAAAAAAAAAAAAGGAATTTGGAAATAATTGTGCTTTATACAAAAAATCATAACCACCATAAAAAGGGTGGGTCTCATGGACTCTTGCCAATATGAAATCAATTAATTTATCAGGTAAGTTCTTACATAAATTATGTTTTCTTTCATGCAATTGGCAAGAGTCTATGAGCTAGTGATGTATGGGATAGTAATACCCAAGATGTGGAACTCCACAGAAGAGTCACTAGAGAGGGAGGGATAAAAAAATAACAGCCATTTTCCACTGAAAAAAATTAATCCACAACCCAAAATATAAGTTTATTCTCATAAATGAAAAGAAAAAACTTAAAAATAAGCAGAGGAATGAAGTCCGCAGAACTGCCTTATCCTGATGGAAAATCAGAAAAGGAGATTCACAAGAAAGAGCAGATAATTCGGAAACTCTTCTAGCAGAAGAGATTGCCAAAAGGAACAACACTTTCCAAGAAAGTAGTTTAATGTCCAAAGAATTCATAGGCTCAAAAGGAGGAGCCTGTAAAGTATTCAAAACCAAATTAAGACTCCAAGGAGGAGATACGGACCAAAGCCTGTACAAAACAGTGAATATCAGGAAGCTTAGCAATCTTTCTGTGAAATAAAACCGAAAAAAAAAAAAAAAAATCCAATCAGCCAATCAGTTTGAACTTCAATCCGATTGGCTGATAGCATCAACCAATTGGATTTTTTTAGAATCCTATCATCCAATAGGAATTCGAGGGACGCCATCTTGGATGACGTCATTTAAAGGAACCGTCATTCTTCGTTAGGACATCGGAAGAAGAGGATGGCTCCGCGTCGGCTGTATAGAAGATGGACCCGCTCCGCTCCGATTGATTGAAGATAGAAGATGCCGCTTGGATGAAGACTTCTGCTGGATGGAGGACCTCTTCTGCCCCGATCGGATGAAGACTTCTGCCAGTCCGGATGTCCTCTTCTGGTCCATTGGTGCCCGGCTGGGTGAACACGGCTTAAGGTAGGGTGATCTTCAATGGGGTAGTGTTAGTTTTTTTTAAGGGGGGATAGGGGGATAGGGTGGGTTTTAGAGTAGGGGTGTGTGGGTGGTGGGTTGTAATGTTGGGGGGTATTGTATTTTTTTTTTTTACAGGTAAAAGAGCTGATTACTTTGGGGAAATGCCCCGCAAAAAGCCCTTTTAAGGGCTGGTAAAAGAGCTGATTACTTTATAATTTAGTGTAGGATAGGGAATTTTATTATTTTGGGGGGCTTTTTTATTTTATTAGGGGGCTTAGATTAGGTGTAATTAGATTAAAATTCTTGTAATTTTTTTTTGTAATTTAGTGTTTGTTTTTTTGTAATATAGTTTAGTTTATTTAATTGTATTTTATTTTAGATAATTGTATTTAATTTATTTAATTAATTTATTGATAGTGTAGTGTTAGGTGTATTTGTAACTTAGGTTAGGATTTATTTTACAGGTAATTTTGTAATTATTTTAACTAGGTAGCTATTAACTATTTAATAGCTATTGTACCTAGTTAAAATAAATACAAAGTTGCCTGTAAAATAAATATAAATCCTAAAATAGCTACAATATAACTATTAGTTATATTGTAGCTATATTAGGGTTTTTTTTTTACAGGTAAGTATTTCGTTTTAAATAGGATTAATTTATTTAATTATAGTTATTTTATTTAGATTTATTTAAATTATATTTAAATTAGAGGGGTGTTAGGGTTAGGGTTAGGTTTAGGGGTTAATAACTTTATTATAGTAGCGGCGACGTTGGGTGCGTGAGATTAGGGGTTAATAATTGTTGGTAGTCGGCGGCAATGTTGGTGGGGCAGATTAGGGGTTAATAACATTTACTATAGTGTTTGCGAGGCGGAAGTGCGGCGGTTTAAGGGTTAATACATTTATTATAGTGGCGGCGATGTCCAGTCGGCAGATTAGGGGTTAATAAGTGTAGGTAGGTGGCGGCGACTTTGGGGGCGGCAGAATAGGGGTTAATAAATATAATGTAGGTGTCGGCGATGTTTGGGGCAGTAGATTAGGGGTTTATAAGCATAATGTAGGTGGCGGCGGTGTCCGGAGAGGCAGATTTGGGGTTAATAGTATAATGTAGGTGTCGGCGATAGAGGGGGCTATTTTAGTACAATTTTTTTTTAATTAAATAAAGATCTACAAAGATTCTTCAGGAACATTAAATTAAAAACATGGTTTCATGATAACAAACATACTGATTTTGAAACACGAAATATAGAAACAGATTGGAAGTTAAAATAATTAGCTTTAAGAAATAAAAGTACGTTTAACCCTGTCTCTACTAACCATAGTGTCAACGCGTTTATAAACTTAGTGGGTAATGACAGAGGCATTGAAACACAAGAGTGAAAAGAGGAATTTGAAGAGCTACTATAAGAATAAAATAACAGAGTTTAATCTTACTAAAAGTGAATATAAAGCCATAAAAACTTTGAAAAATAAATCAAATGAATTGACAATTAAAAAAGCAGATAAGGGCGGGGCAAACGTAGTGCTAGATAGAACATACTATATTAGTGAAACAGTAAGTCAACTTGAAGATAAGGACACTTACCAGAGAATAAATTACAACCCAGTTAGTAAAATACAAAAGGAAGTTGAAGCAATACTCAATAAAGCATTTGAGAGTAAATTGATTGACAAAAAACTGAGGGAATATTTATTTAATAAAGAACCTAAGAACCCTATCTTCTATACTGTACCGGAGGTACATAAGAATCTAGCTAGACCACCAGGGAGGCCCATTGTCTCAAGTGTTAATTCAGCTTTGACTAATATCTCAACATTTTTAGATAAAAATTTACAGCCAGCGGTAAAACAAATATCCTCATATTTAAGAGATGCGGGTGATTTTATGAATAAGGCTAAAGATCTGTACTTGAATCAGAAAAATTCTTACTTTATACAATGGATGTAAAAAGCCTGTACACGGCTATCAAGCATGAGACAGGGATAGGTATTATCAAAAAATTGTGTAAAGTGAATAAAAAATGCTCTGATCTACAGGTTGATTTTTTTGAAGAATTGTTGAAGCTTATCCTTTATTGGAACCATTTCATGTTCCAAGATGATTGGTACATTAAGGTGAAAGGAACAACCATGGGGACCAACGTTGCCCCATCATATGCCAACCTATTTATGAACGAAATAGAGGAGAGAGTTGTCTATGAAAATGAGAAATTCAGATTGTATGGCGCCAACTGGTGGCGTTTCATAGACGATGTGTTTGGCATATGGTGGGGCAGCGTTGAGTCCCTGTTGGAGTTTGTAAGTAAAATTAATGGAGCTGTTAGAGGATTAGAGTTCTCAGTATAGTGGAGTGAGGAATCAGTAACCTTTTTAGATACCAGAGTAATTAAGGAGGGAAATAAGCTAACATTTGATATATATAGTAAGGAGATGGACAGAAATACATTGTTAAATTATAAAAGCTTTCACCCTAGAGGGTTATTAGACTCTCTACCTAAGAGTCAGTTGTTGAGAGTAGACAGAATAGTCACAAACCCCGCAATAAAAGATATAAGAATGAAAGAGATGCAGAATAAATTCTTAGATAGAGGATATCCTAAGGTGATTATTGACAAACACACAGATAATGTGAAGGCCAAGGAACAAAAAAGAGTTAAAAGGGACTCAGAAGATACATTAATCCTGGTTACCCAATACAACCCCAATAGTGAAGAGGTTAAGCGTATAATAAATAGACACTGGCATGTATTGAGTGAGTGCAATAAAGACATGGAGATATTTAAGAATCCACCTTTAATGGCATATAAGAGAGTAAAAAATTTGAGAGATCAGTTGACTAATACAGATGTAGGTCCAAAGAAACAAGATAGACAGATGTTTCTAAGCAACAAAAGCAGAGGATCTTTCCCTTGCCTTGGGTGTATGAGCTGTCACTCTATTATTAAAGGTACATATTTTCATCACCCAAGGAATGGGAAAATGTATGAGATAAGAGATTACTATACCTGTGAGTCAAGATATGTAATCTATCTCATAAAATGTTCCTGTTCCCTGATCTACATAAGGGAAACTACCCATATGATCAGGGATAGGATATGCCAACACCGCTCGAACATAAGGTGTAAGAACACTGAAGCACCAGTGTCCCATCATTTCCTAAAATATGGCCATCAGATAAGCCAATTAAGATGGCAAGTAATTGATAGTGTGGGCCCACAGAGAAATGGTAGTGACAGAGAAAAAGTGTTAAAACAAAAGGAAATGTTTTGGATTTTCGAATTGGGGAGTATGGAGCCTAATGGGTTAAATAGAGACTTTGATTGGTCAATATTTCTGTAATAAGAACTACATATATTCACTATGTTTTATCTGTAGAATACTCTGAATACATACAGATATATAGTCTAGTTAACATTAGGAGAAATTAGAAGTATGAGTAATATAACACCTATATGAAATGAAATATAATACAAGTTAAGTTTAGGATAAATCATCTGCAACAGACTGTATATATAATGAACTTGCATCATCTGTAATATAAATTGATTGTATATAGAATATATTAAGTGATAAAAAGAACATGAAATCAACACTGTGTGTAAGCAAACAATTTTTTAAATTCATAGTTACACTTTATCATGTAATGTTGAAATGTTTTTAAAGTGTTATTTACCAGATTAGACAGTAGATGGCAGCAGATCCACCTAGTGGAGTGGTTGGCGCCAAACTGAGGGTTTTAAATTTTTGCAAAATGATACATCGTAACTAGCATGAGTAAGAGTGGCAACACTCGAAACATCGCTATTTTATGTCTGTAATTTACAGAGAATAAAGAAATTTGAATAATACAGTGCTGTGGACATATTCGTTTCTACTATTGGAATTGGGGGAGCCAGGCAGGACCCCTGTTTTCACGTGCACTATTCTCCTGTTTTTGCTGTACTAACAAGCTGTTACATAGGGCGATAGCGGGGGCGGCAGATTAGGGGTTAATAAGTGTAAGATTAGGGGTGTTTAGACTCAGGGTTCATGTTAGGGTGTTAGGTGCAGATATAACTTTTTTTTCCCCATAGGAAACAATGGGGCTGCGTTAGAAGCTGGACGCTGCTTTTTAGAAGGTGTTAGGTTTTTTTCCAGCCAGCTCAGCCCCATTGTTTCCTATGGGGAAATCGTGCATGAGCACGTTTAGCCAGCTCACCGCTGACTTAAGCAACGCTGGTATTACAGGTAGAAGTGGAGCTAAATTTGCTCAACGCTCACTTTTCTGAGGCTAACACAGCCATTCAGAAAACTTGTAATACCAGCATTGTCTTAAGTGAGCCCTGGAAACAAAAGCCTTATTAGCCCCGCAGGTCTTTACCGACAAAACTTGTAATCTAGGCGTAACAGTTTAGATTTACTATATTAAAAATACCAGCCCCAAATCAGGAAATCAATGCAAGAAAAGTCAGTGCACCTTTCATTACTGAGATTCAAATCTTTTATTTTTTTCAATACTTTGCATGTCCACCTTTATTTTTGATGACAGACTAAATCCTCCTTGGCATGGAGGAAACCAGTGTCATAAAAATTTCAGGAGAGATGTTCTGCCCTTCTTCAGAGATAATTGTTTTCAGCTGTTTTTTGCTGGAGGGGTTGTGTTACTCTACCATTCTCTTTAAAATACCCCAAAGGTGTTCTACTGGATTTAAGTCAGGTGACATACTTGGCCAGGTCATAGTTTTCACTTGTTTCTCCTTTAGAAGCTCCTTTGTGATTTTGGCAGTGTGCTTTGGATCGTTATCATGCTGGAATATTCTTCCTCTGCCAAACTTCTGGATACTGGGAGTCATCTTGTCAGCCAGAATTTTGGTATATTGCAGGCATTCATGGTGCCATCTATAAATGTCAGCTCCCCAACACCTTTTGCAGTCATGCAGCCCCATATTGTCACACTCCCACCTCCATGATTCACTGTTGGGACTATGCATTCACTGTAATAATCCTGATTATGTTCACACCAAACATGCTGCACCCCATCTGAGCCGAAAAATTGTATCTTGGTCTTGGCCATCTTGCCAAATAATGTGCTCCCAGTATTCTTCAGACTTTTCATGTTGTTTAGCAAAGTTTAATCTTGCAGTTTTGTGCTGAAGAGCAAGCAATGGGTTTTTTCTTGGATGCTGTCCATAGAAATTGACGTTATGCAATGTCCTTAGAACTGTCTGAGCTGTCACAGAAACTCCAATTTCGATAAAAACAAATCTGAAGCACTTGCCTTGATGCAAATATAAAGCACTTGCTGTTAACTGTTTTTCAGAGCTAGATTGTGCAAGTAGCACACTGACCATTGCATCATTTTAGGAGGACAGCTCCTGCGGCTCTGATTTTTGGCACTGTGTATCTATCTATACCTCCTGATAACTGCTGCAACTGCGTTTTGACTGATTTTTAGTTGGTCACCATCGTCCTATATCTTTTTTCATCTTTGTGAAGTTTCATTTCCTCTGGCAGTTCATTTCCATGTGGAGACATGATGCAAACTTGCAGATAGACACAGCCCATTGGTCAAAAATTAGTATTCTGGTAACTATGCTCATGCAATTAGGCTAATTGGAAATCATAGGTGTTCTCAATTTTGTTTCAGTGATCTAACTTGTGTGTCAGTGACCACAGGTGTATTCACTTTTGTTGCATTAAGTTTCTACTTTGGGGCCTGTATTTTCAATATAATCTTTCTAAAGTATTTGTTTTTTATTGTTTATAATAGACCTTGTCTCCAGATACTCTCCCTCCTGACCCCTTCGCTCAGCTCATGATCTTCTATTCTCCTCCTCTTTTGTTACCTCCTCACATTCCTGTTTACAAGATTTCTCCAGACTGGCTCCCATCTTATGGAACTCTCTGCCTCACTCCACAAGACTCTCCCCTAGTTTTAAAAGCATTAAGTGCTCCCTGAAGACTCTACTATTCAGGGACACATATAACCTACACTAACCTTCCTATCTCCACTGCTGTCCCCTTAAACCCCATAGCATGTAAGCCTATGAGCCCAGCTGTTTGTAGTTCACCTTCATAAGAGCCGACTACAACAGTGCAACTCTTTGAGGGACCCTCTAAAAATTTGATCCCTATAATTGTTTTTTATATACCACCTATGTTTATAGCGCTGCAGAACCTGTTGTCACTCTACAAATGCCTGATAATAATAATAATAATAAAATAATAGGAAATACTTTTCTTGTCAACATAGAAATAAAACAATTACTGTGAAGTGATACAATTTTTAATAATTTGATATTTAGGTGATATTGCCCAGGGGTGTACTCACTTCTGCTGTATACTGTATTTATATATTTTCTTTTTATTAAATTTTTCATGAGGGAAAAAAAAGAAGAGTTTACAACATTTCAAGAAATACATGTTCATACAGTACGGTTGTTTATTACTATTAAATGGTACAGTCATTCAATACAAATTGTTTGAAGATGAGTCCAACGAATTTGCATGATTTATATAACCATTTACAGACTTTTTGTTTTTCTTGGTGTTGTTTATATAAGGATGACATTTAGAGCATATTAAAGGAAAAGAAACACAGAATGCTAGTAAATCTTATGCTTAAAACTAAAAAAGAAAAGAGGTTGAAAGAACAATTAAAAATAAACAGTTTCAAGGATTCTTATCATCCTATATAATAAGAGTGCATTAAAGGATTACTGTTTTTTACTTTTTTCGTTACTCAATAGTCCCATATTTTGTATAATTATCATCTATTAAAAGCTACTAACCTATATTTTGTATAAAACGAAGCTAACAAACCTTATATTTTAACTAAATATTACCGGGCCATGACGTCACCTTTTCCAGACAATCGTTTTCGGCATAGTGTGTATATGAAATGATTGACCAATAACATTTCGCTCCTATGCATATCATTACCAGCATAACCCTTCCTAATAAGCCTGTGCATCAATTCAGCTAAATCGCGCATGCACATTTGTAATTGTAGAAGCCGAAGTTACCCACATCTCTGTTAGTTTTACGCTTGCGCATTGGAGGGAAAATCGATTGAATCGGTTATCCAGACTTTCTACGTATTAGATAAAATTGACACGTCTTATATCTAGCTAAATATTGTACGGCTGTTTACAATTAAAAAGAACTAAAGCAGTAACTTTTTTGTTCAGTTTATATGTAATCAAGAGTTTAGTTTCTGCATTTATTTCTTTTTATTATATCTTAATAAATGTAAGAATAGTACTTTATATTATGAGGGGTACTTATCAAGCCGTCTACTTTACCTGCCTTCGCCAGTCCAATACGCCCGCCTAAGCTCGCCTACCATCGCCGCCGCGGACCTGAATATGTTCGCCAAAGTTATCAAAAAAGCTGTCAAAAAGCTGTGCAACAAGTACGGGGCGATGAGCAGCGGACTGTGAGAGTTATCACTCATCCGATCTCGCTGCTCTTCGGATTTTTGACAGCTTTATTGATAAGCTGTCACTGAGCACCCACACTAACTACACTGTTCTACCCCCTATACCGGCGCCCCCGGAGCCCCCCGCAACTAAATAAAGTTACTAACCCCTAAACCGCCGCTCCTAGACCCCGCCGCAACTCTTATAAATGTATTAACGCCTAAACCGCCGCTCCCGGAGCCCACCGCCACCTACATTATACCTAGTAACCCCTATCCTGCCCCCCTATACCGCCGCCACCTATAATAAAGTTATTAACCCCTATCCTGCCAATCCCGGACCCCGCCGCAACTAAATACATTTTTTAACCCCTAAACCGCCGCTCCCGGACCCCGCCGCAACCTATATTAAACTTATTAACCCCTATCCTGCCCCCCTACACCGCCGCCACTGTAATAAAATGATTAACCCCTAAAGTCTAACACTAACCCTAACAACCCCTTAACTTAAATATTAATTAAATAAATCTAAATAAATTTAACTTTTATTAACTAAGGCCTAGATTTAGAGTTGGGCGGTAGCCGTCAAAACCAGCGTTAGAGGCTCCTAACGCTGGTTTTTACCACCCGCTGGTATTTGGAGTCAGTCAGGAAAGGGTCTAACGCTCACTTTGCAGCCGCGACTTTTCCATACCGCAGATCCCCCTACGCCATTTGCGTATACTATCTTTTCAATGGGATCTTTCTAACACTGGTTTTTAGAGTCTTGGCTAAAGTGAACGTTAGAAATCTAACGACAAAACTCCAGCCGCAGAAAAAAGTCAGTAGTTAAGAGCTTTCTGGGCTAACGCCGGTTTATAAAGCTCTTAACTACTGTGCTCTAAAGTACACTAACACCCATAAACTACCTATCTACCCCTAAACCGAGGTCCCCCCACATCGCCACCACTCTATTAAAAAATTTTAACCCCTAATCTTCCGCTCCGTACACCGCCGCCACTTACGTTATCCCTATGTACCCCTAATCTGCTGCCTCTAATACCGCCGACCCCTACATAATATTTATTAACCCCTAATCTGCCGCCCCCGCTATCGCTGACACCTGCATATTTTTTTTAACCCCTAATCTGCCGCTCCGTACACCGCCGCAACCTACATTATACCTATGTACCCCTAATCTGCTGCCCCTAACACAGCTGACCCCTATATTATATTTATTAACCCCTAATCTGCCGCCCCCCAACGTCGCCTCCACCTACCTACAATTATTAACCCCTAATCTGCCGACCGGACCACACCGCTACTATAATAAATGTATTAACCCCTAAAGCTAAGTCTAACCCTAACACTAACACCCCCCTAAGTTAAATATAATTTAAATTTAACGAAATAAATTAACTCTTATTAAATAAATTATTCCTATTTAAAGCTAAATACTTACCTGTAAAATAAACCCTAATATAGCTACAATATAAATTATAATTATATTGTAGCTATTTTAGGATTAATATTTATTTTACAGGCAACTTTGTAATTATTTTAACCAGGTACAATAGCTATTAAATAGTTAAGAACTATTTAATAGCTAAAATAGTTAAAATAATAACAAAATTACCTGTAAAATAAATCCTAACCTAAGTTACAATTAAACCTAACACTACACTATCAATAAATAAATTAAATTAAATACCTACAATTATCTACAATTAAACCTAACACTACACTATCAATAAATTAATTAAATACAATACCTACAAATAACTACAATTAAATAAACTAGCTAAAGTACAAAAAATAAAAAAGAACTAAGTTACAAAAAATAAAAAAATATTTACAAACATTAGAAAAATATTACAACAATTTTAAACTAATTACACCTACTCTAAGCCCCCTAATAAAATAATCAGCTCTTTTGCCTGTAAAAAAACATACAATACCCCCCCCCAACATTACAACCCACCACCCACATACCCCTAATCTAACCCAAACCCCCCTTAAATAAACCTAACACTAAGCCCCTGAAGATCTTCCTACCTTATCTTCACCATGCCAGGTTCACCGATCCATCCTCCGAAGTCTTGATCCAAGCCTCCGAAGTCTTCATCCAAGCCCAAGCTGGGGCTGGCGATCCATAATCCGGCTGAAGTCTTCTATCAAGCAGCGGCTGAAGAGGTCCAGAAGAGGCTCCAAAGTCTTCATCCTATCCGGGAAGAAGAGGAGATCCGGACTGGCAACCATCTTGATCCAAGCGGCATCTTCTATCTTCATCCGATGACGAACGGCTCCATCTTGAAGACCTCCAGCGCGGATCCATCCTCTTCTTCCGACGTCCAACTGAATAATGAAGGTTCCTTTAAGGGACGTCATCCAAGATGGCGTCCCTCGAATTCCGATTGGCTGATAGGATTCTATCAGCCAATCGGAATTAAGGTAGGAAAATTCTGATTGGCTGATGGAATCAGCCAATCAGATTCAAGTTCAATCCGATTGGCTGATTGGATCAGCCAATCAGATTGAGCTCGCATTCTATTGGCTGTTCCGATCAGCCAATAGAATGCGAGCTCAATCTGATTGGCTGATCCAATATATATTATATTATTTATTTTTTGTAACTTAGTTCTTTTTTATTTTTTGTACTTTAGTTAGTTTATTTAATTGTATTTATTTGTAGGTATTGTATTTAATTAATTTATTGATAGTGTAGTGTTAGGTTTAATTGTAGGTAATTGTAGGTAGTTTATTTAATGTATTTATTGATAGTGTAGTGTTAGGTTTAATTGTAACTTAGGTTAGGATTTATTTTACAGGTAATTTTGTAATTATTTTAACTATTTTAGCTATTAAATAGTTCTTAACTATTTAATAGCTATTGTACCTGGTTAAAATAATTACAAAGTTGCCTGTAAAATAAATATTAATCCTAAAATAGCTACAATATAATTATTATTTATATTGTAGCTATATTAGGGTTTATTTTACAGGTAAGTATTTAGCTTTAAATAGGAATAATTTATTTAATAAGAGTTAATTTATTTTGTTAGATTTAAATTATATTTAATTTAGGGGGGTGTTAGGGTTAGGGTTAGACTTAGCTTTAGGGGTTAATACATTTATTATAGTAGCGGTGTGGTCTGGTCGGCAGATTAGGGGTTAATAATTGTAGGTAGGTGGAGGCGACTTTGGGGGCGGCAGATTAGGGGTTAATAAATATAATATAGGGGTCGGCTGTGTTAGGGGCAGCAGATTAGGGGTACATAGGTATAATGTAGGTTGTGGCGGTGTACGGAGCGGCAGATTAGGGGTTAAAAAAATATGCAGGTGTCAGCGATAGCGGGGGCGGCAGATTAGGGGTTAATAAATATTATGTAGGGGTCGGCGGTATTAGGGGCAGCAGATTAGGGGTACATAGGGATAATGTAGGCAGATTAGGGGTTAAAAAAATGTAATAGAGTGGCGGCGATGTGGGGGGACCTTGGTTTAGGGGTACATAGGTAGTTTATGGGTGTTAGTGTACTTTAGAGCACAGTAGTTAAGCACTTTATAAACCGGCGTTAGCCCAGAAAGCTCTTAACTCCTGACTTTTTTCTGCGGCTGGAGTTTTGTCGTTAGATTTCTAACGCTCACTTCAGCCACGACTCTAAATACGGCGTTAGGTAGATCCCATTGAAAAGATAGGATACGCAAATGGCGTAGGGGGATCTGCGGTATGGAAAAGTCGCGGCTGTAAAGTGAGCGTTAGACCCTTTCCTGCCTGACTCCAAATACCAGCGGGCGGTAAAAACCAGCGTTAGGAGCCACTAACGCTGGTTTTGACGGCTACCGCCAAACTCTAAATCTAGGCCTAAATACCAGCGGTATTTAAAAGGTGCGGGGAAAAAAAAGCATGCGTAGCTAACTCAGCCCTTTGGCCGCAGAACTCTAAATCTAGCCGTAAGTTAATCCTATTTAAAACTAAATACTTACCTTTAAAATAAAACTTAATATAGCTACAACATAAATAATAATTATATTGTAGCTATCTTACGGCTAGATTTGGAGTTTTGTCGGTAACGACCCGAAAAACTAACGCCGGCTTTTTTCTGGCCGCACCATAAAAATAACTCTGGTATTGAGAGTCCAAAGAATGGCTGCGTTAGGCTCCAAAAAAGGAGCGTAGAGCATTTTTAACGCAGCTTCAACTCTCGATACCAGAGTTGCTTACGCAAGCGGCCAGCCTCAAAAACGTGCTCGTGCACGATTCCCCCATAGGAAACAATGGAGCTGTTTGAGGTGAAAAAAAAACAAACACCTGCAAAAAAGCCGCGTTCAGCTCCTAACGCGGCCCCATTGTTTCCTATGGGGAAACACTTCCTACGTCTGCACCTAACACTCTAACATGTACCCCGAGTCTAAACACCCCAAACCTTACACTTATTAACCCCTAATCTGCCGCCCCCGCTATCGCTGACCCCTGCATATTATTATTAACCCCTAATCTGCCGCTCCGTAAACCGCCGCTACTTACATTATCCCTATGTACCCCTAATCTGCTGCCCCTAACACGGCCGACCCCTATATTATATTTATTAACCCCTAATCTGCCCCCCACAATGTCGCCTCCACCTGCCTACACTTATTAACCCCTAATCTGCCGAGCGGACCTGAGCGCTACTATAATAAAGTTATTAACCCCTAATCCGCCTCACTAACCCTATAATAAATAGTATTAACCCCTAATCTGCCCTCCCTAACATCGCCGACACCTAACTTCAATTATTAACCCCTAATCTGCCGACTGGAGCTCACCGCTATTCTAATAAATGTATTAACCCCTAAAGCTAAGTCTAACCCTAACACTAACACCCCCCTAAATTAAATATAATTTTAATCTAACAAAATAAATTAACTCTTATTAAATAAATTAATCCTATTTAAAGCTAAATACTTACCTGTAAAATAAATCCTAATATAGCTACAATATAAATTATAATTACATTGTAGCTATTTTAGGATTAATATTTATTTTACAGGCAACTTTGTAATTATTTTAACCAGGTACAATAACTATTAAATAGTTAAGAACTATTTAATAGTTACCTAGTTAAAATAATTACAAAATTACCTGTAAAATAAATCCTAACCTAAGTTACAATTAAACCTAACACTATACTATCATTAAATTAATTAAATAAAATACCTACAATTACCTACAATTAAACCTAACACTACACTATCAATACATTAATTAAATACAATACCTACAAAAAAATACATTTAAATAAACTAACTAAAGTACAAAAAATAAAAAAGATCTAAGTTACAAAAAATAAAAAACAAACATAAGAAAAATATTACAACAATTTTAAACTAATTACACCTACTCTAAGCCCCCTAATAAAACAACAAAGCCCCCCAAAATAAAAAAATGCCCTACCCTATTCTAAATTAATAAAGTTAAAAGCTCTTTTACCTTACCAGCCCTGAACAGGGCCCTTTGCGGGGCATGCCCCAAGAAGTTCAGCTCTTTTGCCTGTAAAAAAAATCATACAATACCCCCCCCCCAACATTACAACCCACCACCCACATACCCCTAATCTAACCCAAACCCCCCTTAAATAAACCTAACACTAAGCCCCTGAAAATCATCCTACCTTGTCTTCACCTCACCAGGTATCACCGATCCGTCCTGGCTCCAAAATCTTCATCCAACCCAAGCGGGGGTTGGCGATCCATCATCCGGTGGCTGAAGAGGTCCAGAAGAGGCTCCAAAGTCTTCATCCTATCCGGGAAGAAGAGGCGATCCGGACCGGCAACCATCTTGATCCAAGCGGCATCTTCTATCTTCATCCGATGATGACCGGCTCCATCCTGAAGACCTCCACCGCGGACCCATCTTCTTCCGACGACGACTTCCCGACGAATGAAGGTTCCTTTAAGGGACGTCATCCAAGATGGCGTCCCTCGAATTCCGATTGGCTGATAGGATTCTATCAGCCAATCGGAATTAAGGTAGGAATATTCTGATTGGCTGATGGAATCAGCCAATCAGAATCAAGTTCAATCCGATTGGCTGATCCAATCAGCCAATCAGATTGAGCTCGCATTCTATTGGCTGATCGGAACAGCCAATAGAATGCGAGCTCAATCTGATTGGCTGAAAGCTCAGCCCAGAAAGCTCTTAACTACTGACTTTTTTCCTGCGGCTGGAGTTTTGTCGTTAGATGTCTAACGCTCACTTCAGAAACGACTCTAAATACCGGAGTTAGAAAGATCCCATTGAAAAGATAGGATACGCAATTGACGTAAGGGGATCTGTGGTATGGAAAAGTAGCGGCTGAAAAGTGAGCGTTAGACCCTATTTTGAGTGACTCTAAATACCGGCGGTAGCCTAAAACCAGCGTTAGGAGCCTCTAACGCTGGTTTTCACGGCTACCGCCAAACTCCAAATCTAGCTGTTAGGATTTATATTTATTTTACAGGCAACTTTCAATTTATTTTAACTAGGTACAATAGCTATTAAAGAGTTATTAACTATTTAATAGCTACCTAGTTAAAATAAAGAGAAATTTACCTGTAAAATAAATCCTAACCTAAGTTACAATTACACCTAACACTACACTATCATTAAATAAATTATTCCTATTTAAAACTAAATACTTACCTGTAAAATAAACCCTAAGATAGCTACAATATAATTAATAATTACATTGTAGCTATTTTAGGATTTATATTTATTTTACAGGTAACTTTGTATTTATTTTAGCTAGTTAGAATAGTTATTAAATAGTTATTAACTATTTAATAACTACCTAGCTAAAAGAAATACAAAATTACCTGTAAAATAAATCCTAACCTAAGTTACAATTAAACCTAACACTACACTATCATTACATTAATTAAATTAATTACCTACAAATAACTACAATTAAATACAATTAAATAAACTAACTAAAGTACAAAAAATAAAAAAATCTAAGTTACAAAAAATAAAAAAATAAGTTACAAACATTTAACAAATATTACAACAATTTTAAGCTACTTACACCTAATCTAAGCCCCCTAATAAAATAACAAAGCCCCCCAAAATAAAAAAATGCCCTACCCTATTCTAAATTAAATAGTTCAAAGCTCTTTTACCTTACCAGCACTTAAAAGGGCCTTTTGCGGGGCATGCCCCAAAGAATTCAGCTCTTTTTCCTGTAAAAGAAAAATACAACCCCCCCAAAATTAAAACCCACCACCCACATACCCCTAATCTAACCCAAACCCCCCTTAAATAAACCTAACACTATCCCCCTGAAGATCATCCTACCTTGAGTCGTCTTCACTCAGCTGAGCCACCGATGGAACTGAAGAGGAGATCCGGAGCGGCAGAAGTCATCATCCAAAGGGCGCTGAAGAAATCTTCCATCCGATGAAGTCATCATCCCGACGACTAACGACGAATGACGGTACCTTTAAGTGACGTCATCCAAGATGGCGTCACTCAAATTCCGATTGGCTGATAGGATTCTATCAGCCAATCGCAATTAAGGTTGAAAAATCTGATTGGCTGATTGAGTCACTTAAAGGTACCGTCATTCATCGTTAGTCGTCGGGAAGAAGAGGATGGATCTGCGTAGGCTCCTCTGAAGATGGCTCCGCTCTGCTCCAGATGGATGAAGATTGAAGACGCCGCTTGGAAGATGACATCGCCCAGATGAAAGATTTCTTCAGCGCCGCCTGGATGATGACTTCATCGGATGGAAGATTTCTTCAGCGCCCCTTGGATGATGACTTCTGCCACTCCGGATCTCCTCTTCAGTTCCATCGGTGGCTCAGCTGAGTGAAGACGACTCATGGTAGGATGATCTTCAGGGGGGTAGTGTTAGGTTTATTTAAGGGGGGTTTGGGTTAGATTAGGGGTATGTGGGTGGTGGTTTTTAATTTTGGGGGGGTTGTATTTTTCTTTTACAGGATAAAGAGCTGAATTCTTTGGGGCATGCCCCGCAAAGGCCCTTTTAAGTGCTGGTAAGGTAAAAAAGCTTTGAACTTTTTAATTTAGAATAGGATAGGGCATTTTTTTATTTTGGGGGGCTTTGTTATTTTATTAGGGGGCTTAGATTAGGTGTAAGTAGCTTAAAATTGTTGTAATATTTGTTAAATGTTTGTAAAGACGACTCAAGGTAGGATGATCTTCAGGGGGGTAGTGTTAGGTTTATTTAAGGGGGGTTTGGGTTGGATTAGGGTTATGCAGGTGGTGGGTTTTAATGTTGGGGGGGTTGTATTTTTCTTTTACAGGCAAAAGAGCAGTTTTTTTTAGGGCATGCCCCGCAAAAGGCCCTTTTAAGGGCTGGTAAGGTAAAAGAGCTTTGAACTTTTTTAATTTAGAATAGGGTAGGGCATTTTTTTATTTTGGGGGGCTTTGTTATTTTATTAGGGGGCTTAGATTAGGTGTAAGTAGCTTAAAATTGTTATATTTTTGAAATGTTTGTAACTTATTTTTTTTATTTTTTGTAACTTAGCTTTTTTATTTTTTGTACTTTAGTTAGTTTATGTAATTGTATTTAATTGTAGTTATTTGTAGTTAATTAATTTAATTAATTTAATGATAGTGTAGTGTTAGGTTTAATTGTAACTTAGGTTAGGATTTATTTTACAGGTAATTTTGTATTTCTTTTAGCTAGGTAGTTATGAAATAGTTAATAACTATTTAATAACTATTCTAACTAGCTAAAATAAATACAAAGTTACCTGTAAAATAAATATAAATCCTAAAATAGCTACAATGTAATTATTAATTATATTGTAGCTATATTAGGGTTTATTTTACAGGTAAGTATTTAGTTTTAAATAGAATTAATTTATTAAAGTATAGTGTAGTGTTAGGTGTAATTGTAACTTAGGTTAGGATTTATTTTACAGGTAAATTTCTCTTTATTTTAACTAGGTAGCTATTAAACAGTTAATAACTATTTAACAGCTATTGTACCTAGTTAAAATAAATTGAAAGTTACCTGTAAAATAAATATAAATCCTAAGATAGCTACAATATAATTATTATTTAGGTTGTAGCTATATTAGGGTTTACTTTAAAGGTAAGTATTTAGTTTTAAATAGGATTCATTTAGTTAATAAGAGTTAAATTTATTTAGATTTATTTAATTAATATTTAAGTTAGGGGGGTGTTAGGGTTAGTGTTAGACTTAGGTTTAGCGGTTAATCATTTTATTACAGTGGCGGCGGTGTAGGGGGGGCAGGATAGGGGTTAATAAATTTATTATAGGTGGCGACGGTGTAGGGAGGGCAGATTAGGGGTTAATAAGTTTAAGATAGTTTGCGGCGGGATCCGGGAGTGGCGGTTTAGGGGTTTAACTATTTATTTAGGTGCGGCGAGGTACGGTATCGGCAGGATAGGGGTTAATAACTTAATTATAGGTGGCGGCGATATAGGGGGGGACAGGATAGGGGTTAATAGGTATAATGTAGGTGGCGGCGGGGTCCGGGAGCGGCGGTTTAGGGGTTAACATATTTATTATAGTGGCGGTGGGCACCGGGAGCGGCGGTTTAGGGGTTAATACATATATTATAGTTGCGGCGGGTTCCGGGAGCGGCGGTTTAGGGGTTAATACATATATTATAGTTGCGGCGGGGTCCGGGAGCAGCGGTTTAGGGGTTAATACATATATTATAGTTGCGGCGGGGTCAGGGAGCGGCGGTTTAGGGGTTAACATATTTATTATAGTGGCGGTGGGCTCCGGGAGCGGCGGTTTAGGGGGTAATACATTTATTTAGTTGCGGCGGTGTACGGGGGACAGATTAGGGGTGTTTAGACTCGGGGTACAGGTTAGGGTGTTAGGTGCAGACATCTCCCATAGGAATCAATGGGATGTCTGGCAGAAGCGAACTTGTACTTTCGCTATGGTCAGACTCCCATTGATTCCTAAGGGATCCGCTGCCTCCAGGGCGGCGGATTGAAAACCAGGTACGCTGGGCCGGAAAAGTCCCGAGCGTACCTGCTAGTTTTTTGATAACTCCCAAAAGTAGTCAGATTGTGCCGCACTTGTGTGCGGAACATCTGGAGTGACGTAACCATCGATCTGTGTCGGACTGAGTCCGGCGGATCGAAGCTTACGTCACAAAATTCTACTTTTGCCGGTGTCTAGGGCTTGATAACTAAGGCGAATCAACCTCGCCTCAAATACGCTGCGGAATTCTAGCATATTTGAGGTAGACTCGTTGATAACTACCCCTCTATGTATTTTTAAATTTTATTACTAAAGTAATAGGGAATCGATAAAACACTAATTTATTTTTTGTGTGTCAAAATTGTTTGCCATACATTTAAGAGTTGGTAATTTTAGCTCGTTTGTGTCAAGGGAGATTCTATTTGTTGTAGCATAATGAGAATTATAATATATATATAAATAAGATTATTCCGGACTGTTTCCATAGTAAGTATAGTTTGCTCGTTTACTCTAGGGCGATTATGGAAGCGATCGTAAGCTATGTATTTACGTGATGTGCGCAGCTCACTCGACTGCTGCTGATAGATTCTACTTGCCTTATTCTACTGCAGATGGTGACGTTTCCTGTGACGCTGCAGTAACTCGCGCATGCGCATTAGTTCAGAAAAACCCCATCTTACAACTGCAGTTGTCAGCACGGATTGGGAATCCGTAACGGCTGACATACAAGTAGGTTGGGAAACAATTAATATTTCAAAGTAAATTATTGGCAAAAGGGTACATATTTAATAAATGAAGTACATTAGAAAATAGGAGTTTTAAAACTATACTACGATTTTATTTGCATATCATTTCTGATTACAGTGTCCCTTTAAACTATGTACTCTATAAAACAATTTAAAAGTATACTACACATAAAATAGTGAAATAGAATAAAATTAACCAATTAGTGACCTGGGCCTCTATCAAGCTGTCAACCGCAAATACGCTGGAATTCCGCAGCGTATTTGTGGCGAGCCTGATTCGCCGTAGTTATCAAACCCTACAGACCAGCAAGAGTAGAATATAGTGACATAACATACGATCTGGCGGACTCAGTCCGACACAGATCGATGGTTATGTCACTACAGATGTTCCGAACGCAAGTTCGGCACAATCTGACTACTTTTGGTAGTTATCAAATACATACCAGGTACGCTCGCCACTATTCTGGCCCAGCGTTTTCAATCCGCCGCCCTGGAGGTGGCGGATGCCATAGGAATCAATGGGAGTCTGACAGCAGTGAAAGCTCATGTTCGCTGCTGCCCGATATCCCATTGATTCCTATGGGAACATCTACACCTAACACCCTAACATGTACCCCGAGTCTAAACACCCCTAATCTGCCCCCCTCTACACCGCCGCCACCTACATTATACTTATTAACCCCTAAACCACCACTCCCGGAGCCCACCGCAACTCTATTAAAGTGTTTAACCCCTAAACCGCCGCTTCCGGACCCTGCCGCAAATCTAATAAATGTATTAACCCCTAAACTGACGCTCACAGAGCCCACCGCCACCTACATTATACCTATTAACCCCTAATCTGCCGCCCCCTATACCGCCGCCACCTACAAAAAAATTATTAGCCCCTACCCTGCCGCTCCCGGACCCCGCCGCAACTAAATAAATTGTTTAACCCCTAAACTGCCGCTCCCGGAGCCCACCGCCACCTACATTATATTTATTAACCCCTAATCTGCCCCCCTACACCGCCGTCACTATATTAAATTTATTAACCCCTAAATCTAAGTCTAACCCTAACCCTAACACCCCCTAACTTAACTATAACTTAAAAAAATCTAAATAAATTATTGCTATTTAAAACTAAATACTTACCTATAAAATAAACCCTAACGGCTAGATTTAGAGTTCTGCGGCCAAAGGGGTGCGTTAGCTATGCATGCTTTTTTTCTCCCGCACCTTTTAAATACCGCTGGTATTTAGAGTTCACAGAATGGCTGCGTTAGGCTCCAAAAAGGGAGCGTACAGGCATATTTTCCGCCACTGCAACTCTAGATACCAGCGTTGCTTACGGACGTGGCCAGCTTCAAAAACTTGCTCGTGCACGATTCCCCCATAGAAAACAATGGGGCTGTTTGAGCTGAAAAAAAACCTAACACCTGCAAAAAAGCAGCGTTCAGCTCCTAACGCAGCCCCATTGTTTACTATGCGGAAACACTTCCTAAGTCTGCACCTAACACCCTAACATGAACCCCGAGTCTAAACACCCCTAGCCTTACACTTATTAACCCCTAATCTGCCGCCCCCGCTATCGCTGACCCCTGCATATTATTATTAACCCCTAATCTGCCGCTCCGTACACCACCACAAGCTACATTATAGCTATGTACCCCTAATCTGCTGCGCCTAACACCGCCGACCCCTATATTACATTTATTAACCCCTAATCTGCCCCCCTCAACGTCGCCTCCACCTGCCTACACTTATTAACCCCTAATCTGCCGAGCGGACCGCTCCGCTACTATAATAAAGTTATTAACCCCAAATCCGCCTCACTCCCGCCTCAATAACCCTATAATAAATAGTATTAACCCCTAATCTGCCCTCCCTAACATCGCCGACACCTAACTTCAAGTATTAACCCCTAATCTGCCGATCGGAGCTCACCGCTACTCTAATTCTAACCCTAACCCTAACACCCCCCTAAGTTAAATATAATTTAAATCTAACAAAATAAATTAACTCTTATTAAATAAATTATTCCTATTTAAAGCTAAATACTTACCTGTAAAATAAACCCTAATATAGCTACAATATAAATTATAATTATATTGTAGCTATTTTAGGATTAATATTTATTTTACAGGCAACTTTGTATTTATTTTAACCAGCTACAATAGCTATTAAATAGTTAATAACTATTTAATAGTTAACTAGTTAAAATAATTACAAAATTACCTGTAAAATAAATCCTAACCTAAGTTACAATTAAACCTAACACTACACTATCAATAAATAAATTAAATTGAATACCTACAATTATCTACAATTAAACCTAACACTACACTATCAATAAATTAATTAAATAAAATACCTACAAATAAATACAATTAAATAATCTAACTAAAGTACAAAAAATAAAAAAGAACTAAGTTACAAAAAATAAAAAAATATTTACAAACATTAGAAAAATATTACAACAATTTTAAACTAATTACACCTACTCTAAGCCCCCTAATAAAATAACAAAGCCCCCCAAAATAAAAAAATGCCCTACCCTATTCTAAATTAAAAAAGTTCAAAGCTCTTTTACCTTACCAGCCCTGAAAAGGGCCCTTTGCGGGGCATGCCCCAAAGAATTCAGCTCTTTTGCATGAAAAAAAAACACATACAATACCCCCCCCAACATTACAACCCACCACCCACATACCCCTAATCTAACCCAAACCCCCCTTAAATAAACCTAACACTAAGCCCCTGAAGATCTCCCTACCTTGTCTTCACCTCACCGGGTCCCAATCTGTCCAGAAGAGCCTCCAATGTCTTGATCCAAGCCCAAGCGGGGGGCTGAAGAGTGACGTCCATCCTCGGGCTGAAGTCTGGATCCAAGCGGCAGCTGAAAAAATCCATCATCGGGCTGAAGTCGGAAGTCCATCATCGAGATGAAGTCCATCTTCAATCTTCTTTCTTCCGGAGCGGAGCGGAGCCATCTTCTTCCCAGCCGACGCGGATCCATCCTCTTCTAACGATGCCTACTCGCCGAATGATGGTTCCTTTAAATGACGTCATCCAAGATGGCGTCCCTCGAATTCCGATTGGCTGATAGGATTCTATCAGCCAATCGGAATTAAGGTAGGAAAATTCTGATTGGCTGATGGAATCAGCCAATCAGATTGAGCTTGCATTCTATTGGCTGATCGGAACAGCCAATAGAATGCGAGCTCAATCTGATTGGCTGATCGGATCAGCGAATCGGATTGAACTTGAATCTGATTGGCTGATTCCATCAGCCAATCAGAATTTTCCTACCTTAATTCCGATTGGCTGATAGAATCCTATCAGCCAATCGGAATTCGAGGGACGCCATCTTGGATGACGTCATTTAAAGGAACCGTCATTCGGCTAGTAGGCGTCGTTAGAAGAGGATGGATCCACGTCGGCTGGGAAGAAGATGGCTCCGCTCCGCTCCGGAAGAAAGAAGATTGAAGATGCTGCTTGATAGAAGACTTCATCCCGATGATGGACTTCCGACTTCAGCCCGATGATGGATTTCTTCAGCCGCCGCTTGGATCCAGACTTCAGCCCGAGGATGGACGTCACTCTTCAGCCCCCCGCTTGGACTTGGATCAAGACATCGGAGGCTCTTCTGGACAGATCGGGACCCGGTGAGGTGAAGACAAGGTAGGGAGATCTTCAGGGGCTTAGTGTTAGGTTTATTTAAGGGGGGTTTGGGTTAGATTAGGGGTATGTGGGTGGTGGGTTGTAATGTTGGGGGGGGGTATTGTATGTGTTTTTTTTCCATGCAAAAGAGCTGAATTCTTTGGGGCATGCCCCGCAAAGGGCCCTTTTCAGGGCTGGTAAGGTAAAAGAGCTTTGAACTTTTTTAATTTAGAGTAGGGTAGGGCATTTTTTTATTTTGGTTGGCTTTTTTATTTTATTAGGGGGCTTAGAGTAGGTGTAATTAGTTTAAAATTGTTGTAATATTTTTCTAATGTTTGTAAATATTTTTTTATTTTTTGTAACTTAGTTCTTTTTTATTTTTTGTACTTTAGTTAGTTTATTTAATTGTATTTATTTTGTAGGTATTTTATTTAATTAATTTATTGATAGTGTAGTGTTAGGTTTAATTGTAGATAATTGTAGGTATTTTATTTAATTAATTTATTGATAGTGTAGTGTTAGATTTAATTGTAACTTAGGTTAGGATTTATTTTACAGGTAATTTTGTAATTATTTTAACTAGTTAACTATTAAATAGTTATTAACTATTTAATAGCTATTGTAGCTGGTTAAAATAAATACAAAGTTGCCTGTAAAATAAATATTAATCCTAAAATAGCTACAATATAATTATAATTTATATTGTAGCTATATTAGGGTTTATTTTACAGGTAAGTATTTAGCTTTAAATAGGAATAATTTATTTAATAAGAGTTAATTTATTTCGTTAGATTTAAATTATATTTAACTTAGGGGGGTGTTAGGGTTAGGGTTAGAATTAGCTTTAGGGGTTAAAAAATTATTAGAGTAGCGGTGAGCTCCGATCGGCAGATTAGGGGTTAATACTTGAAGTTAGGTGTCGGCGATGTTAGGGAGGGCAGATTAGGGGTTAATACTATTTATTATAGGGTTATTGAGGCGGGAGTGAGGCGGATTAGGGGTTAATAACTTTATTATAATAGCGGCGCGGTCCGGTCGGCAGATTAGGGGTTAATAAGTGTAGGTAGGTAGCGGCGACGTTGGGGGCGGCATATTAGGGGTTAATAAATATAATATAGGGGTTGGCTGTGTTAGGGGCAGCAGATTAGGGGTTCATAGGGATAACGTAGGTGGCAGCGGTGTGCGGTCGGCAGATTAGGGGTTAAAAAATTTTAATAGAGTGGCGGCGATGTGGGGGGACCTCGGTTTAGGGGTACATAGGTAGTTTATGGGTGTTAGTGTACTTTAGAGCACAGTAGTTAAGAGCTTTATAAACTGGCGTTAGCCCAGAAAGCTCTTAACTACTGACTTTTTTCTGCGGCTGGAGTCTTGTCATTAGATTTCTAACGCTCACTTCAGCCACGACTCTAAATACCGGCGTTAGAAAGATCCCATTGAAAAGATAGGATCCGCAATTGACGTAAGGGGATCTGCAGTATGGAAAAGTCGCGGCTGGAAAGTGAGCGTTAGACCCTTTCCTGACTGACTCCAAATACCAGAGGGCGGTAAAAACCAGCGTTAGGACCCAACCCAACTCTAAAACCCACCCAATACCCCCTTAATAAAACCTAACACTACCCCCTGAAGATCACCCTACCTTGAGACGTCTTCACCCAACTGGGCCTAAGTCCTCAACGAAGCCGGGCAAAGTCTTCATCCAACCGGGCAGAAGAGGTCCTCCAGACAGGCAGAAGTCTTCATCCAGGCGGCATCTTCTATTTTCATCCATCTGACGAGGAGCGGCTCCATCTTGAAGACATCCGATGCGGAGCATCCATTCAGACCGACGACTACCCGATGAATGACTGGTCCTTTAAATGACGTCATCCAAGATGGCATCCCTTGAATTCTGATTGGCTGAAAGAATTCTATGAGTCAATCGGAATTAAGGTAGGAAAAATCCTATTGGCGTATGCAATCAGCCAAAAGGATTGAAGTTCAATCCTATTGGCTGATCCAATCAGCCAATAGGATTGAGCTCGCATTCTATTGGCTGTTCCAATCAGCCAATAGAATGCAAGCTCAATCCTATTGACTGATTGCATCAGCCAATAGGATTTCTCCTACCGTAATTCCGATTGGCTGATAGAATTCTATCAGCCAATCGGAATTCAAGGGACGCCATCTTGGATGACGTCATTTAAAGGACCAGTCATTTGTCGGGTAGTCATCGGTCTGGATGGATTCTCCGCGTCGGATGTCTTCAAGATGGAGCCGCTCCTCGTCGGATGGATGGTGATAGAAGATGCCGCCTGGATGAAGACCTGCCCATCTGGAGGACCTCTTCTGTCCGGTTGGATGAAGACTTTGCCCGGCTTCGTTGAGGACTTAGGCCCGGTTGGGTGAAGACGTCTCAAGGTAGGGTGATCTTCAGGGGGGTAGTGTTAGGTTTTATTAAGGGGGTATTGGGTGGGTTTTAGAGTAGGGTTGGGTGTGTGGGTGGTGGGTTTTAATTTTGGGGGGTATTGTATTTTTTTTTACAGGTAATAGAGTTGACTACTTTGGGCCAATGCCCCGCAAAAAGCCCTTTTAAGGGCTATTTGTAATTTAGTATAGGGTAGGGATTTTTATTATTTTGGGGGCTTTTTTATTTTATTAGGGGGATTAGATTAGGTGTAATTAGTTTAAAAATGTGTAATTCTTTTTTTATTTTCTGTAATTTAGTTGTTTTTTTTGTACTTTAATTTTATTTTATTTTTATTAATTGTAGTTAATTGTAGTTAATTTATTTAATTTATTTAATTATAGTGTAGTGTTAGGTGTAATTGTAACATAGGTTAGGTTTTATTTTACAGGTCAATTTGTATTTATTTTAGCTAGGTAGTTATTAACTAATAATAATAATAATAATAACTATTTAATAACTATTGTACCTAGTTAAAATAACTACAAAGTTGCCTGTAAAATAAAAAATAAACCCTAAGCTAGCTACAATGTAACTATTAGTTATATTGTAGCTATCTTAGGGTTTATTTTATAGGTAAGTATTTAGTTTTAAATAGGAATAATTTATTTAGATTATTTTAAATTATATTTAAAATAGTGGGTGTTAGGGTTAGACTTAGGTTTAGGGGTTAATAAATGTAATATAGTGGCGGCAACGTTGGGGGCGGGATATTAGGGGTTAATAAATTTAATGTAGGTGGCGGTGGTGTAGGGGGGTCAGATTAGGGGTTAATAAATTTAATGTAGGTGGCAGCGGGGTCCGTGAGCGGCGGTTTAGGGGTTAAACATTTTATTTAGTTGCAGCGGGGTCCAGGAGCGGCGGTTTAGGGGTTAAACACTTTATTAGAGTTGCGGTGGGCTCTGGGAGCGGCGGTTTATGGGTTAATAACTTTATTTTGTTGCGGTGGGCTCTGGGAGCGGCGGTATAGGTGGTAAAACAGTATAGTATAGTGTGGGTGCTTAGTAACAGGGTAGCAAGAAAGCTGTGAATAAGCCGATGAGTAGCAAGATCGATGACTGTTAGTTAACAACAGTCCGCTGCTCATCGCACCGTACTTGGTGCGCGGCTTTTTGACAGCTTTCTTGATAATTTTGGCGAACGTATTCAGGTCCATGGCAGAGATTTTAGGCGATCTTAGGCGAGCGTATTGGTGCCGGCGAATGCTAGAAAGTCGACGGCTTGATAAGTAGGGGCCATAGACTCTATGTTTTCTTTGTTGCGTAGATGAATTGTTCCCACAAAAATATCATATAGTGATAGAAGCTCATCTGCCCTGTTTTGAAATAATGGAAACTTTCCAGAATTAAGGTGTTTTTTACTAGTTCTATCCAGTTCGAAAGAGTAGGGATTTGGGGGGATTTCCAAAATGTAGTTATGAGTCGTTTTGCCGCATTTATCATAATCTGATATAAGCTCCTTCTAATTTTACAAGAGATGTCAGATAAAGCATTAAAAATAATCTTTTCTGGAGTAAGGGTAATTTGTATGTCAAGTATTTTACATGCTTGGTTATGTACTTGATCCCAAAAAGGACGAATGACATCACAACTCCACCAAATATGGTGCAAAGTGCTCTCCTGGTCACAACCCCTCCAGAACTTATTGCTAGCATTTCAGAACATGTGTTTTAATTTGCTAGGTGTCAGATACCATCTGGTAATGATTTCTATGTTAGTCTCAAACGGCTAGATTACGAGTTTTGCGGTATGAGTGAAAAAGCAGCGTTAAGGCTCTTTTTCACTACCACTGGTATTACGAGTCTTGCAGGTATTTCTGCACCGCACACTTTTTTGGCCATAACGCAACGTAATTACTGCAGCTTTCTAAAAGTTCTTTTTCAATGGGACTTCCATAGCGCCGGTATTACGAGTCTGCCTGGGAGGCTAAAAAGTGAGCGGTACAGCCAATACCGTCAAGATCCATAACGTAAACTGAAAATTATTAGTTATGGGTTTTACGCTACAAATCTGTAGCATAAAACATTATAACTAAAGAGCTAAAAAGTACACTAACACCCATAAACTACCTATTAACCCCTAAACCGAGGCCCTCCCGCATCGCAAACACTATAATAAAATTATTAACCCCTAATCTGCCGCTCCAGACATCGCCGCCACTATAATAAACATATTAACCCCTAAACCGCCGCACTCCTGCATCGCAAACGCTAGTTCAATATTATTTACTGTTAATATTATTACTGTTATTAACCCCTATCTGCCGCCCCCAACGTGGCCGCCACTATACTAAAGTTATTAACCCCTAAAACTAACCCTAAGTCTAACCCTAACACCCTCTACTTTAATATAATTAAACTAAATCAAATTAAAAATTCCTATCATTAATTAAATAATTCCTATTTAAAACTAAATACTTACCTGTAAAATAAACCCTAAGCTAGCTACAATATAACTAATAGTTACATTGTAGCTATCTTATGCCTAGATTTGGAGTTTGGCGGTAGATGGGCTGTTAACGCTCCGCGGGTTTTATGTCTAACGCACGGCATTGTTTGACTCCGGTATTTAGAGTACCAAAAAGACCATCTAACGATGCTCTTAACGCGTGTATGTCACACGCGTAATCCTGCCCGCGTTAGACAGTCTCCCATAGAGATCAATGGAAAAGCAAAAAAAAATAGCTTTTTTCACCTAACACTCGATCTCACGAGAAATACGCACGGCTCGGTCATATGACGCATACCACATCATGCACAACAATAACACGCCCCAAATGTCACAACAACAATCAACAAAGCACACAAGCATTACACATTCACAAACGGGGGGATTTTTATCAAAATTTAATACGGGGAATACGCATATACTTTAAGATGCGGAAATTCGCAAAATAACAACAAGGAATAAAAAATATATACATACACTTGAAAAATAATCGCATTCAATATCACTATATATTAGGACAAACATACATATACAACACTTCACTAATAACACACCATCGCAAATTCACATTTAAAAACAATACTATTGGACAATGTTAGAGAAAACGACCACTATGACATCATCGCATTCTACACATTCCACAAATACTAACTCCAAATGAGCATGCGCAAATTCGCACACCTAATACACATTGCACTAATACGAATTGCTAATAATGCACACCTGAACACAATTTACAACGCAAATAGGTACATCATTAAACATTTACACAGGGTATATAAGCACCACACAAGCAGGGCTTCTTTGACTGTGTTGCTGGTGGGTCTTTGGAGATTGGAGGTTGAAGATTAGAGAGTTGGTGCATTATTGTGAGTGAGTTAGTGTTAGCGTGAGAGAGTCAGTTGGTAGTGTTATCGTGAGTGAGTTAGTGGGAATTAGTGGGAGAGAGTCTGTTAGAGGGAGCGTGAGTGAGTTAGTGGGAGTGGGAGTTGTTAGTGAGAGTTGTTAGTGGGAGCGTGAGTTAGTGGTAGTTAGTGAGAGTTAGTGGGAGTGTTTGTTAGTGAGAATTAGTAGTAGTGTGAGTTAGTGAGAATTAGTAGTAGTGTGAGTTAGTGAGAATTAGTAGTAGTGTGAGTTAGCGAGCGAGTGATTTTTCTGTACACTTAACACATTTACACGCAAACACATTCAATACATACATACACTTATCAATAACACTACATACACTCCATACCCCATACCCCCTCATACTACACTCCATACCCCATTCCCTGTAGTCCCATTCCCTTTCATCCCATTTACTCTTATCCCATACCCCATACCCAACCCATACCCATCCCCTAGTTACATTTAGTTTACATATCCTCCTTTTAGTCTTATTCTTCTTTTGGTTTATTTAAATACTCCTTACCCTCTTTGTTTTTTTACATCCCTCTCACACTTTAAGCACCTTTTTTGTCTTTTGACTTCTTTAGTTTGACCCCCTTTCATTTCATCACACTCACTTTTTGTTTGATTATTTGGGGTTTAGTTTAGGGAACAGATGGAGACCAGGCAGGGGACAGGTAGAGGGGGGAGGAGAGGGAGGGGGAGAGGAACAGGGCAGGAAGGGGAGCAGGAAGGGGGGCAGGAAGCGGGGGTGGAAGCGGTGGGTGGACCCAGCCACTTGGTTCAAGATGAACAAGTGGCTGGGCCCAGTGGCGGTCAGAGTAGGGCATCACAGTCCGGGAAACAGAGGGCATCGTCACAGGGGAAGGCCAAGGCGACTAGGGAGGCAAGGTTTTCGATGGAGGAGAAGGAGGCCCTCGTAGAGGCCTATATGGCCAGGCATAGGATGCTGCAGCACCAAAAGACCACCCCGACTGACAAGAGGAGGCTCTGGAACGAGATCAGAAATGCAGTCAATGCAGTGGGTGGCCGGAACAGAGATCTGGATTCGATAAAACATCGCTACCGGGACTGTAAAATGGATCTCAAAAAAAAGTTAAGTCTGGAGGCCCGACATGCCGCAGGAACCGGTGGCGGACCTGCCCTGGAAATAGAGTACTGCCGATGGGAGGAATTGTTGCGGCCCAGCATCTCCGAGGTGGAAGTAGTCGGTATCGGAGGAATTGATACCGGGAACCTGCCACTCTCATCTGACGGTAAGCTCATTTAAGAATAAATTCACATACGAATGTATTTCAATGGACACTATACGCAAACCTTTACTTTCATGATTAAGGTAGCGAATACAATTTGTCAAAACATTCAAATGTACTTATATTACCTAATTTGATTCATTCTTGAGATATACTTTAATGAAGAAATAGACATGCACACGGTGAAACAATCACAGGAGGCAGCTATATTCAGCTACCAATCGGCATCTTCTAAGCATATCTAGATATGCTTTCCAGCAAAGAATATCCAGAGAATGAAGCTAATTAGATAAGAAAAGGACATTAGAAAGTTGATTATAAATGTATGCTTCTAAATCATGAAAGATAAAACATTGGGTATAATGTCCCTTTAAGGATCAGATTAATGCTATTACGCTGTTTACACGCATTCACAATTACTTTGCGGTTACATCAGTATCTAGGCTATAGGTTAGGTGTGCATTTAAACAGACTGAAAACAAACGCTAAAACATTCAGATTTAACACAGATATCACAAACACGGTTTAGAAAATAAGGACATCGTATTGATTGTTAGATTTCAAAGTGGATTAATGATTCTGCTTTTGTAATTGTATCGTAAGCTAAGTCATTTAAAGCTTGATTTGGAAATATGCTAATATATACATTTTTTCTTTGTTCAAATATACAGAGTCCGGGGAGGAGGCAGCACAACAAATACAGCCTCCTCCATCTCCCCGGGATGAGAGTGGTGGGGAGGAATTTCCACTTCGGAGGGAAGAGGCCCCCCGTGACGAAGAGCGCACGGGAGCTGATGAAGAGGCCCCGGAAGCAGAGGAGGAGCCCGCGGAACCAGAACCAGAGGCCCCTCAAAGACCCGCACCCCGCCATGCACGGGTACCCCGCCGTGCACAACAAGAGGAAATAGCGGAGGTGCGGGTTCTACTAGACTACATAGACCAGATGCGTAACTCCCGGATACAGAATATAGAAGGCAGAAGTAGAATTATTGAAGAGCTCAGTGGCATTCGAGAAGGCCAAAACCAAATCATACACCTCCTTACTCTAATAGAAGAACGCCAAAACAGAACCTTTACACTCCAACAAGAGATGTTTAATTTCATCCGGGAGGCGCATGCTGGTCTGCATCCTGCTGGCTGGCCTCCTGCTGCTGGGCCTCCTGCTGCTGGGCCTCCTGCTGCTGGGCCTCCTGCTGCTGGGCCATCTTCTCCTGCTGCTGGGCCATCTTCTCCTGCTGCTGAGCCATCTTCTCCTCCTCAGCCATCTTCTCCTCCTCACCTTGGTCGTCCCAGTACTCTTCCTTCCACTCTTCCCACAACATCTCCAAGGAGAACTCGTCAGAGTCGGCAGTTGCCCCTCCCAGAGCCTCAGCCCCGTGGGAAGAGGGGAAGGAAGAGGAAGTAAGTATTTTTTTCCATCTTTTCTGGTTTTTTTATTTAATGTGTAATGGATAGGTATGTGATGATGTGGTTTTCATACACTTGTGGACCACACTCTGTATATAATCGACTTCTATGGGACCGGGTCCATGGAGGCAGATTGTTTGCAGAGTGTGGGTTATAAGTGTGTGAAAACCACATCATCACATACCCATCCTTGTTCATGATATTGATTTGTTTCTGTGATGTGATGTCCAAACTGTTTCCCGAATCGCAAACAAAATTACCCTTACAATTATCCATGATGGCATATTACTGTTTGAATGCCAATAACACAGCTTAAAGGGACAGTCATAAAATTATTGATTACAAAGAAAACACTGTATTACGCATTATCAAGTTGGAAACAACAAAACATGGAGAAATACGTGTGATTTATGTGCTTACCCTTGTATCTATGACTATGAAAAATGAACACTTATTTGTTGTTCTGACCTAACAACATTTTAGATATCAATGATCAATACATGTTCAATAATATGCTGTATGAGCACAAGGTTTAACATATACAAATGCTATCCAAATGCCCTCTAGTGCTCAAATTGTACAATGATTACATGCACTCTTCAAGCTCGAAGAAATCAGCACACGAACCTCATAGGTTTAGATAGCAAATTAAAATAAACACAGACAAATGATTAATTGGTGAGAAAACTTTGATATCATTGATATTACATAATTGACTTTTACAATAATGCAAAACATTATTTGTTTTCTAAACTGTCCCTTTAACAAAATTACATATGCTAACATATATTTGAAGATTGTTGGTATATCTACATGTACTTGTTCAAACAAGAAATATTGAAAAAAGATTTATATTGACGTGATAAATAAAGTATATTTTCTTAAAGAGACATTATTGTGTTCATTTATTTTCAGAAAGACATTTGTTTTAACAATGAATATGGTTTCAAGTCCTTTTAGGAGTGGGGGGGTGAAAATATGCTAACAATAATATATTTGGAGATTAACCAATGTGGAACTCATACATGATACAAAAATAAACATTTGCATTAAAGGGACAGTATACTATCTTTTTAACAGAACTGTATGTAATAGACACTACTACAAACAACAAGATTAACATATACTGATATCAATGTTACAAAGTTTCAAACACTTTCTAAGAAAACCAGGTTATCTCTATTGAAAATATAGATGAACCCCCATTACAACCGTAAAAAAACACAATACACCATCATACACAAAACAGGAGAAAGCTGGAGATGGTACTCACATGAAACTTAGAGGCTTGGCGAGGAGTCTGATAATTAATTACATTTTATTTGAACAGAACCAAAATGAAACGTGTATTTGTTAAACAATGGACTATCTAACTAGAGACCAAATTTAAAGATTTCATTTATAATGTGAGTGTCTAATGAACCTTTAATAAAATATAGAACGAAATTACATTTAGAAGAAGTCGGCATCATATATTTAGCATATGATAAAGATAAATGCATATTGATTACTTGATTCTAACACAATAGCGCATATTTATTCATTAGATATCTTTAACATTAAACACAACAGTCATTTTTCAGAAAAAGGAACATATTGTTGACAAACATATTAAACAACATGGACTATAGAGATTTGCACTTGCCTCGAAATATCATATGCATGAAAACATTTTGCTTTCGTTCGTTTATTCAACCAGACATCCAGCAAAATAGAATTTGGTGGTCTTTATCAGCTACGGGTCAACAATGTAACATGATGCAAAAAATCCATATTCGCAAGGTTATTAAAATTGGCTGCAGTCACAAACGTGTTTAACATGCACAAACAAATATTGCGGGACTACGTAATACAATCAGACGTTTTTTTACCTTTGCAGGTGACGTCTTAACATGGCGCTTCCTTGATCACGTAAGAACGCCATCCAATAAAAGGCACATTCTTGATCACGTAAGAACGCCCAAAAAAAAAGGCGCATCCTTGATCGTGTAAAAACGCCATCCAATAAAAGGCACATTCTTGATCACGTAAGAACGCCCAAAAAAAAAGGCGCATCCTTGATCGCGTAAAAACGCCATCCAATAAAAGGCACATTCTTGATCACGTAAGAACGTCAGTCAATACAAGGAATCATTGGACAGCCTGGCAGGTGACGTCTTAATCAACATGGCGCATCCGAGATCGCTGAAAAACAGCAGCCAATACAAGGACTCAGTTGACAGCTTGGCATATCACTAAGAAACGTATTTATATTTTAGGAACTAGTATGTGTCTAGATTGCTATCTAGGAATGTCACGAAATCATGAATCATCTTTTCGGACTTGACTGTCCCTTGAACTATAGCTATGGTGTATATCTTTAACATTTAAAAGATACACATGAGAAATACATATGACATTGATGTTTTAAGATATGTTTTGATTTTTTGGGAATAACAATAATTATACATGGATTGATTAAACGTGTCATTTATTCAAGTTTAAAAATGGTCAGCCTACCTATAGCCATATATGGGAGAAGTATTTTGTTAACAAATATTCATCATCTAAAATATGCGCATTACACAGAGATTGATTTGGTTACTTTTACAATAAGATAGAATTGAAAATGAAATACATGTGCTGTCAACATTACAATAAGATTGTTTATTAATAAGATTATATGTCCTTGTTCATGTAAAAAGGACAAAAACGCTTAAGAAATGGAAATACATTCATTAACAATTGTGTTCACCATCACTTAAAGGGACATGATTATTATTTTTAAAAAGAGGATACACATAGACAATACTTTTTAAATAAAATGAAAACTTTACAGGGATTATATCATTGTATCAATCCTCAGATCATTTGTTAAAGGTGCATCAATTCATGCAGAGTTTCGAAATACACACATGGATGTGAAAATTTAAATATACATATATACACAAATAACTATCTATATATACATATATAAAACAATTACTATGCTAATCATAATCATGCAATGATAAAGCTAATAGAAAAATACATAAAGACAAATAATAAGATTACATTGGAGATGTTAATCTTAAAGTCATTTACAATTGTCTTACATATATAATTTTTGATAAAAATTATTTTTGGTAGGTCCCTTTAAGGATCAACAAGATAAACTAGAGCTTTCAAAAAATAACAGGAAGAATGAGGACAAATAATCGTGCAATGACATGTCTTTTATTAATATGTAAGAAAACATCAACAACGTTTAGAAATAATATTGTAAAAATAAGGAATATTTGAGCCATATGACAAGGTAACAGAGTGCATCACAGTCCATGAAGAGAGTTGCCAAGGGCCAGCATAGCCCCATTTGAGCCATATGACAAGGTAACAGAGTGCATCACAGTCCATGAAGAGAGTTGCCAAGGGCCAGCATAGCCCCATTTGAGCCATATGACAAGGTAACAGAGTGCATCACAGTCCATGAAGAGAGTTGCCAAGGGCCAGCATAGCCCCATTTGAGCCATATGACAAGGTAACAGAGTGCATCACAGTCCATGAAGAGAGTTGCCAAGGGCCAGCATAGCCCCATTTGAGCCATATGACAAGGTAACAGAGTGCATCACAGTCCATGAAGAGAGTTGCCAAGGGCCAGCATAGCCCCATTTGAGCCATATGACAAGGTAACAGAGTGCATCACAGTCCATGAAGAGAGTTGCCAAGGGCCAGCATAGCCCCATTGGAGACATATGACAAGGTAACAGAGTGCATCACAGTCCATGAAGAGAGTTGCCAAGGGCCAGCATAGCCCCATTTGAGCCATATGACAAGGTAACAGAGTGCATCACAGTCCATGAAGAGAGTTGCCAAGGGCCAGCATAGCCCTATTTGAGCCATATGACAAGGTAACAGAGTGCATCACAGTCCATGAAGAGAGTAGCCAAGGGCCAGCATAGCCCCATTTGAGCCATATGACAAGGTAACAGAGTGCATCACAGTCCATGAAGAGAGTTGCCAAGGGCCAGCATAGCCCCATTTGAGCCATATGACAAGGTAACAGAGTGCGTCACAGTCCATGAAGAGAGTTGCCAAGGGCCAGCATAGCCCCATTTGAGCCATATGACAAGGTAACAGAGTGCATCACAGTCCATGAAGAGAGTTGCCAAGGGCCAGCATAGCCCCATTTGAGCCATATGACAAGGTAACAGAGTGCATCACAGTCCATGAAGAGAGTTGCCAAGGGCCAGCATAGCCCCATTTGAGCCATATGACAAGGTAACAGAGTGCATCACAGTCCATGAAGAGAGTTGCCAAGGGCCAGCATAGCCCCATTTGAGCCATATGACAAGGTAACAGAGTGCATCACAGTCCATGAAGAGGGTTGCCAAGGGCCAGCATAGCCCCATTTGAGCCATATGACAAGGTAACAGAGTGCATCACAGTCCATGAAGAGAGTTGCCAAGGGCCAGCATAGCCCCATTTGAGCCATATGACAAGGTAACAGAGTGCATCACAGTCCATGAAGAGAGTTGCCAAGGGCCAGCATAGCCCCATTTGAGCCATATGACAAGGTAACAGAGTGCATCACAGTCCATGAAGAGAGTTGCCAAGGGCCAGCATAGCCCCATTTGAGCCATATGACAAGGTAACAGAGTGCATCACAGTCCATGAAGAGAGTTGCCAAGGGCCAGCATAGCCCCATTTGAGCCATATGACAAGGTAACAGAGTGCATCACAGTCCATGAAGAGAGTTGCCAAGGGCCAGCATAGCCCCATTTGAGCCATATGACAAGGTAACAGAGTGCATCACAGTCCATGAAGAGAGTTGCCAAGGGCCAGCATAGCCCCATTGGAGACATATGACAAGGTAACAGAGTGCATCACAGTCCATGAAGAGAGTTGCCAAGGGCCAGCATAGCCCCATTTGAGCCATATGACAAGGTAACAGAGTGCATCACAGTCCATGAAGAGAGTTGCCAAGGGCCAGCATAGCCCTATTTGAGCCATATGACAAGGTAACAGAGTGCATCACAGTCCATGAAGAGAGTTGTCAAGGGCCAGCATAGCCCCATTTGAGCCATATGACAAGGTAACAGAGTGCATCACAGTCCATGAAGAGAGTTGCCAAGGGCCAGCATAGCCCCATTTGAGCCATATGACAAGGTAACAGAGTGCGTCACAGTCCATGAAGAGAGTTGCCAAGGGCCAGCATAGCCCCATTTGAGCCATATGACAAGGTAACAGAGTGCATCACAGTCCATGAAGAGAGTTGCCAAGGGCCAGCATAGCCCCATTTGAGCCATATGACAAGGTAACAGAGTGCATCACAGTCCATGAAGAGAGTTGCCAAGGGCCAGCATAGCCCCATTTGAGCCATATGACAAGGTAACAGAGTGCATCACAGTCCATGAAGAGAGTTGCCAAGGGCCAGCATAGCCCCATTTGAGCCATATGACAAGGTAACAGAGTGCATCACAGTCCATGAAGAGAGTTGCCAAGGGCCAGCATAGCCCCATTTGAGCCATATGACAAGGTAACAGAGTGCATCACAGTCCATGAAGAGAGTTGCCAAGGGCCAGCATAGCCCCATTTGAGCCATATGACAAGGTAACAGAGTGCATCACAGTCCATGAAGAGAGTTGCCAAGGGCCAGCATAGCCCCATTGGAGACATATGACAAGGTAACAGAGTGCATCACAGTCCATGAAGAGAGTTGCCAAGGGCCAGCATAGCCCCATTTGAGCCATATGACAAGGTAACAGAGTGCATCACAGTCCATGAAGAGAGTTGCCAAGGGCCAGCATAGCCCTATTTGAGCCATATGACAAGGTAACAGAGTGCATCACAGTCCATGAAGAGAGTTGTCAAGGGCCAGCATAGCCCCATTTGAGCCATATGACAAGGTAACAGAGTGCATCACAGTCCATGAAGAGAGTTGCCAAGGGCCAGCATAGCCCCATTTGAGCCATATGACAAGGTAACAGAGTGCGTCACAGTCCATGAAGAGAGTTGCCAAGGGCCAGCATAGCCCCATTTGAGCCATATGACAAGGTAACAGAGTGCATCACAGTCCATGAAGAGAGTTGCCAAGGGCCAGCATAGCCCCATTTGAGCCATATGACAAGGTAACAGAGTGCATCACAGTCCATGAAGAGAGTTGCCAAGGGCCAGCATAGCCCCATTTGAGCCATATGACAAGGTAACAGAGTGCATCACAGTCCATGAAGAGAGTTGCCAAGGGCCAGCATAGCCCCATTTGAGCCATATGACAAGGTAACAGAGTGCATCACAGTCCATGAAGAGAGTTGCCAAGGGCCAGCATAGCCCCATTTGAGCCATATGACAAGGTAACAGAGTGCATCACAGTCCATGAAGAGAGTTGCCAAGGGCCAGCATAGCCCCATTTGAGCCATATGACAAGGTAACAGAGTGCATCACAGTCCATGAAGAGAGTTGCCAAGGGCCAGCATAGCCCCATTTGAGCCATATGACAAGGTAACAGAGTGCATCACAGTCCATGAAGAGAGTTGCCAAGGGCCAGCATAGCCCCATTTGAGCCATATGACAAGGTAACAGAGTGCATCACAGTCCATGAAGAGAGTTGCCAAGGGCCAGCATAGCCCCATTTGAGCCATATGACAAGGTAACAGAGTGCATCACAGTCCATGAAGAGAGTTGCCAAGGGCCAGCATAGCCCCATTTGAGCCATATGACAAGGTAACAGAGTGCATCACAGTCCATGAAGAGAGTTGCCAAGGGCCAGCATAGCCCCATTGGAGACATATGACAAGGTAACAGAGTGCATCACAGTCCATGAAGAGAGTTGCCAAGGGCCAGCATAGCCCCATTTGAGCCATATGACAAGGTAACAGAGTGCATCACAGTCCATGAAGAGAGTTGCCAAGGGCCAGCATAGCCCCATTGGAGACATATGACAAGGTAACAGAGTGCATCACAGTCCATGAAGAGAGTTGCCAAGGGCCAGCATAGCCCCGTTTGAGCCATATGACAAGGTAACAGAGTGCATCACAGTCCATGAAGAGAGTTGCCAAGGGCCAGCATAGCCCCATTTGAGCCATATGACAAGGTAACAGAGTGCATCACAGTCCATGAAGAGAGTTGCCAAGGGCCAGCATAGCCCCATTTGAGCCATATGACAAGGTAACAGAGTGCATCACAGTCCATGAAGAGAGTTGCCAAGGGCCAGCATAGCCCCATTTGAGCCATATGACAAGGTAACAGAGTGCATCACAGTCCATGAAGAGAGTTGCCAAGGGCCAGCATAGCCCCATTTGAGCCATATGACAAGGTAAAAGAGTGCAACAGGCACAACAATAAACTTTGAAAAAGGCCAAATGGCAACAATAAAACAAAACATCAACATGTGGACAGAGGATTCTCATCTGCGACCTTGGAGCATCTCCAGATCCTCCACTTACTGGTCATCCTCTTCATTGTCCTGTGCATGTCCAGCTCCAGATTCAGGCCTTGACGTTAATCGCATTATTTCACGCAGAGTCAAGTCCTGAATCCGGAGCAGGGCCTGCATGGTGTCGTTCATCCCTCTCAGGCCAGCTGCGTTCCTCAGCACGGCCTGCTCTACTCGTGCTAGACCTTCTAGCATGAGCCATGCTGAGTCACAGCCTAAAATAAAGAATAAATTAAATATTAAGGATAATTACACAACAGACGAAAAAATAAGCAAAGATACATTGTCATCATAAAGACAAATCATTCTTTACATCAATTAGTTTTAATTGATTCTTTACACATGAAATATGTTATTCAGACAGACTGAAATCATTAAAGGGACAGTTTACTCAAACATGTTGTCCCCTTTAATTGGTTTTAGATGATCCACTTATACAGCTTGAGTGTATAAAATCTTGTTAAAGGATTTACATTGTACTTACATTAGCAATTTAAATATTTTAATTATACTGTGGTAGGCACACCTATCCTTAAACATTTTGGCGTTGAGGACAAGCTGTGTAAACATAGCAACCTGAAGAAATTACATTCCCACTGGGTTAGACAAGAGATAATGTATCAACATTTGTACATAAATTGTTGGATCCAAGTAGTGGTGATTGGTATATGTAGTGATATCAAATTAAAGGGACACTGAACATAAATATTTAATTGACTGATTCAGATAGAGCATGACATTACAAATATTTAAAAATTACACATATTCTTTAAATGTTAGAATTCTCGAGCTAGATTTTGAATGCAAGAATTTCGGTTTGTAGGGCAGGCCATATTTGTTTATCAACTTTGTTTGTCCCTGCTGGTTGATGGATACATTCATCCAACAATAAAGAAATGATGTCCACAATTATTTTCTATTTAAAAATAATTCTAGGCATTTCTTTGTTTCAATAAAGATAGCAAGAGAATGAAGAATAATTCATAAGAGTATTAAATTATAAATTTGATTAACATTGCATGCTCTATTTGAATCACAATATAAAATATTTACCTTCAGTGTACCTTTAAGTATCTTATAATGTTGATTTTGAATGATACTTACAGCTGTGCCTGGGAAGGACAATCCGACACCCAGGACAATGAAGGTTGAGACAGGGGGGAGGGATGGGATTGGCGTGGGGAGGGATGGGATTGGCGTGGGGAGGGATGGGATTGGCTTGGGGAGGGATGAGCTGCTGCTCCGGGGTAGGCCGTACAGCTGGGGAGTGTTGAGTTTGGGTCTGGGCAGCTGTACGGCCCATAATACGGGGAGAGCGGCGAAGGGGGGTGTAGGGGCGTGTTTTGGGAGGGACAGGAAATGACGAATGGGAAGGGCCGGCAGGGGTCTGGGCAGGGGCAGGGGTCTGGGCAGGGGCAGGGGTCTGGGCAGGGGCAGGGGTCTGGGCATGGTCAGGGGACTGGGCAGGGGCGGAAAACAGATGACCAGAAGTGGCGGATCCATCTTGAAAAAATAAAAAAATAGATTAACATCTCATACATCATGAAATCAAATCAACGCATTTCAAATTGATTATGTTTTCAATATACTTCGAAGTGTGTTTGAATTTGTAAACAATTATGAAATGAGGATATGGTATGCATATAGGCACTCAGATGAATATCAATTACTGTCTGTACAATTATAACATTATTATTGTGTTTTGGCCTGGAATATGCATGTGATATAATGATGGCATGAATTATAAATTTGTTAAAAAAAAAATAATTTTCATGCTGCCTGATATAGAAAGGGGGCAGTAGTGTATTTGAACAGACAAATAATATTCCTTTTTAAAGTGCAAAAGCTGTAGACTTTGAACGTCTTCAATAAAATGATTTCCAATAAAGCAACATGTTGGAAACATGATAGATATATTTCACATACCATCAGACTCCAAGGCAGCCTCTTCCTCCTCTGTCACACATGTTAAATCAATCTCTGTAAAACATAACATGTTGTGTACACGTTAAGATCAGATATTATAACATATGTTACTGTTGTTCAAAGACACACATCAATGTTGCATTAAAGATATACACACCCAAAGTTATGATTTACATCATTTTGATGGAGCATACAAATTACATTAGATTTGTTATTCTCAATGATTCAGATTTTCAATGTATTGTTTGTATTAATTTCTAAATCAGAAAAGCATAGTACATAGAACATTTAAGATTTCTCATGTGTGTATCACTTGATGACTGTTGTCAAAAATGAGCATGGAAACAAACATATGCTATACATATTCTGAATAACAAAGGTGTAGACTAATAAAGTTGTAATTATTAATCTTTCAATATTCAAAGAAAATTAATATATAATCAGAAGAGAAAATTATATGTTTGTTTCAAATGTTATGCTTCATCAGAATCATGCTCATAATATTGATTACCAATACACCTTCAATGACATATAAATGAGTCAATGGACTTACCAGGGGACCGCAAAGGCGGCTCTGTGTCACTGCTGGATTCCTGTGGGCTCCCCACACCAACTCTCTCTATGAATGATATAGATATATATTAATAAACACATTTGGGATATCACTAAAATCACATCTGTATCGAATTTTATGATTAATCAACTTTAAAATGTGAAGAATAGAGCAGTCATTAAACAAAAAAATGCTTGATTGAATCAAGGGGATTCTGTTAAAAATGATGTATTGAACATATGTTTAATTTCTGACTATATTAGACATCAAACTCATCTCATACGATGCTATTGCATATCTAAATATACCCATTGATCAATGTTCTTCAAAGAATACACACAAACCACATTTTGAATAACAGCTGTTGACAAATATAAACAAAGACATGTGGCACATCGAGCCATTTGTGCAATGTACAGTAATCTTGTTTAGGACACAACACATATTGATCACAATACAAAACCAAATTGATTAGTACAAATATGTAATCATGGTGCTGTTAGAGTATGCTGATATCTATAAAGTAACTCCAACAGTGAATATGTGAATTATATATCAATATTGTTTAATCCAAAGAATGTAAAGATGAATGAATCTATTGTTTATTAAAGGGACACTGACATGATTTATTTCAGTCATTGATTTTACAGTTCAAACTGTTCAAAATGATTTAACATTGACTCCTATTATAATTTTAATGTTGCTACATTTTAATATTAAAGGCAGATAAGCAATATTGGATTCCATAAATATTGTTTGTTGAAGGTATCCACCAATCATCAATAAAAACCACGGTTGGTCAACCAAAATTGAGCTGCAGATAAACGTACATTCTTGATTTTAAAATCCATTTAGCAATAGAATATTTCACATATGATGATAGTATTATATTTAAATGTTTATTAATATTGCATACTCTATCTGAATGACAACATTAATAATTTTAGCTCAGTATCCCTTTAATATAAAATTTTATTGATTTGACAATGTTGGTGTTAATGAATTCTCTACTCCATATGTTGATGTAATGAATGGGATTGAGCATGCAATTCAAATCTAATATGTTATTTAAGGATATCCGAAGAATTATTTAATTTTCATCTATTAAAGGGACATTACATATAAATATTGAACAATGTGGATTTAGTATGTAATGTTCTGTCCATGTTTCTAAGACAAATGTCAATTAAAATGAGACATACCATACTGTGACAAGCCCTGCCTTAAGGATCCAGCAGCAACATCCATATCTGTAATATATTAAATGAGGATTGCATATCATTAATACAAATCATGCCATGTTTAAAATCTTTACATTATTAGCAAATCAATTTAAAACTATTAATCCTTTGGTAGTCCCATGAGTTAATTGTTTCCTCAATTAAATTCATGATAAATATATCCTGTACTCTTATTTTCAATCACTTGTGTTGTTTACTGTAGCTTTAATTATTTTTTGTTGTTATTTCATTATCATCAATTGATGGGCATATGTTATAATTTATTTGTATTCTTCTTATTTTATTATGTATAATATTGAAAATAAGAATACTGTATTCTTCACATATATAATAATTCACATTTCATTTTGACCAACATGTATAAAGCAATGCCACTTACAGCAAAGCCATGTTAACGTGGATGCGCAATTCCATTTTCGCGATCATTGCGCAATGATTCCAAGCGGAATAACGCATCCGTCATTTGACCAACATGTATAAAGCAATGCCACTTACAGCAAAGCCATGTTAACGTGGATGCGCAATTCCATTTTCGCGATCATTGCGCAATGATTCCAAGCGGAATAACGCATCCGTCATTTGACCAACATGTATAAAGCAATGCCACTTACAGCTAACCCATGTTAACGTGGATGCGAAATTCCATTTTCGCTCTGTGACGCATATTCTGTAGAGCGCAAGACACATCATTCCTATTTCATGTATCACTAATCTAAAATCAGATATCTAAACATCATATGCAGTGTATGTTGTGAGATCTGTATAGGTTTAGTATCTGACTATATACACATTTTTTGATAAAAATAACAAATATTAAGATATTATATGAAGTTGGATAATTACCTGGTTCAGATTCTCCATCTCCTCCCAGGCCACCGGACGGAGAAGCAGCTGCCCTGGCCCCCGCGTCAGGACTTTCAGATCCCGCAGCTGGGAGGGAAGAAGAGGAGGCCGAGGATGGCGAGGATCTAAATCTTTTGGGGACCCGGAGATTGAGGAGCTCGCATAAAGTCACCTCATAAGGGAGTAGGTACAGTTTCCGCGGGGCCTCTCTTTTGCCACCTCTTTTACGGGCTTGTACCCAGTCCCTTATGAGGTTGACTTTTTTGGATAACCGCAACCTCATATCTCCGAATCTCCTCATGATCTGATCCTGGGTCCTCTGGACGTCACACACCAATCTAACCGCATTGGTGATAGACTCCCAGAGGGCCTTCTTAACATGCGCATCTGTCAACCTCCTCTTGTTCCCAAACAGCTGGGGATAAAAGTCCTTGACGGCGTGGACCAGTGCAGCGCTCTCCTCCTTGGTGAACCTGGGAACTGACATGCCTGCCGAGTTGCGTATATATAATATATATTTAATATATAAAAACAAATACACCAGCAGGCATTAGAGAACTGACAAAGATGGCAATGTGTAATGGACTTTTATATGGTGAAGTAAACATGAGATGCACCATGGGACAAGTTATCTGTACATCTGATTGGATAAAAGTTTGAAATATTGTTAGAATGTCTGTGAGACCATCCTGACTCAAGTTGTGTTTGTGTGATGAACTCGGATTGGCCGTTCATTAATGTTTCATATCTTAGTAACTTCCTTACACATACCTCATGGTGGTGCTGTTACTTCATTTTTCATGTAGACTTATTAGTAACTCATGGGCCTGTCATGCGGATATGTGTGACGCAGATTTAATATCCGTGATCCGTTAAATATTAATGATTAAATTCTCTTTAAAATCTAATACTGTCACATTATTAAATGTTGTAGACATTTCTCGGTTTAATAACGGTCTTTTTCTTTAATACAAATACACATTTAATATTGTATGGCTTTATTGTTCATAAAATCCATTTATTGACTTATTGTGAAGTATTGATATTGCTCTATTAAATGTATTTCATAATGCACATTGATTGTGTGCTATTGCGTGACATTAGACTCTAATGTTTAAAGATGCTAATCTTGTGTTTCAAGATGCGTTTCCCACGCAATATTTCTGAATGTTCAAATTCAGGTTATAAGGTCAGTAACTTGGATAATCTGTTTATAAATGTTAAACTACAGGTTTGTTTGTTATTAGCAAATAAACCTTGAGCTTGTATTTGTCTGAAGTGCTCATATATGTTATTGTGCAATGGCGTCTTTATTTTTAAATAGACATTACAAACAATTGTATCAAATGATCTGTAGAGATAGAAGATTGTTTAGACTTTAAAATGTAAATCAATTTATCTTAGTATTTATATATCCTCAACAGAAGAAATTTAAATGCACATGGTTGAGCCAATCACATAAGGCATCTCTGTGCATCCACCAATCTTCATCTACTGAGCCTATCTCGATATGCTTTTCAAGCAAAGTATGTCAAGATAGGAAGAGAAGTAAATACACTATTTAAATCTCTTAAAGGGACACTGTCCAAACAAATTTAGCGTTGGTGATTCAGATTGAGCATGAAATGTTAATCAACTTTATAATTTAATCCGATTCTCAAATGTTAACAGTTATCTTGTTATCTTTCTTTGCAAATCAATAATTATATTTTAGATTACGGACAATTGTTTCCAAAAAACCTGGGTTGTCCTTGATGATTGTTGGATAAATTAATCCAACCAAAAAAAGCAAGTTCTGTCCAGAGTACTGAAGCAAATAAATTATCTATTTAATGCCTTTTTTTTAAAGTAATGATAGCAACATCACAAGGAGCATTCATAATACGAGACAATGTTTAAAGTTGCTTAAAATAGAATACTCATTCATAATGTATAAATCATTAATTTTTTAACTGTCTCCCTTTAAGTATATTTTTATTTCATGTCCCTTTAAAGAAACATTTCACAATAATGCTTAAAATATCAGAAACATAGGCACCTTCCTTTTGCTAAATTAGTATAACATATGAGTAAAGCAAATTTAGATTAACTTCTGGATTGTTTTACACACTGACTGAAATATATTTTGTAAAGGAGGTATTTTGGAGCCTTCAGCTTAGAGGGACATTAAGCTATATCTTATGTATGCATTTTGTATAAGATTATAATATTTGAACAACTTAATATGTTTTGTTATTCAATCATTAGATTGTAATTATATATTCTTGGATTAAATACATATCTACATAGGCTATTTTGATGCTGATTGTTGGTTGCACATAGATGCCTTATGTAATTGACTAAGATATGTGCATTGATGTATTTTTTTAAAAGTATATTTAAAGACTGAATGTAATTCTATATTACTTTCTAAATATGTTTAAAATCTTTTATTATTTTTAAAAAAAATCTATACACAATATACTTTGTGAATGTCCCTTTAAGGACCAAAACATTTGTAATGTTGATTTAACATTGTCAAAATAAACTAAAGGGGAATTCAAATTATATATAGATATTTGATGTCTAACCCAAGAGGTAAGATTTTAAAAACTACATAATATTAATAACTATAGTTAAATGACTCCAGTAGAAAATTACATTGATTAACCTGGCATCCAATAACTAGCTTGTGAAAAATATGAAGTTAAATGACCTACCATTTATAAAAGTAACAATTAAAATAATTTCGAAAATAATGTTTTGAGATACCTAAGGAAGATACAAGATCTGATAAAATTAATTTTACATTCAACAACACTGTCACTTTAATGTAATTGAACCACTTCCCCTTCTTAAAAGTGAAATTAAATAATTTTTGAGAAATTTTGACTACATATCCGAAATTAATTTAACATCTAAGAATTTCAAAAGAAAAGCATCGATGGATCTCACTCCCCAATTAATGTTAAAAAAGATAGTTTAATGTAATATTCTCGGAATCAGTTGATTTTCTAAAATTAATGCATTATTTGATCTTATGCATGTGCTTGTCAAATAGCCAACTACCAGTCATGGGAGTCAAACTTTTTTTTATTGACAGATTATATGGATATTTATTATAATCTGTTCAAAATAATGTATTTAATAATAAAATGTTTATTATTAACATTTAAAATAAAAAAAAAGTTTATGAAAAAAATAAAATATTCCTGGAAGTCATCAGATGCCAATCTGAAATAAAAAAAAAAATTGAACTAAGTTAATACACACGTTGTCAAATATTCATAAAATACATTTCCAATCATCTTGTGTCTATGCTCTAACTTTGTTCAACATTTATTAAAGATATTTATTAAATTGTTTTTTTTAAAAAAAAAAAAACATACACCATTATATTGTGGATTAAAAATTCAATTTAAATATCCAAATTTCTAATTATACATAATAATGTATATCACATTTCAACAATATATGTATGCTGAACATAAATGTAATATTTAATGTCCATTCAAATACCTCTATATCAACTATAATATGTATTCCTTTTTCTGATTGTGATCCCTAAATATCTAATGATGAAATAAGTATGACTAATGTATGTAAGCTAACAATAATCAACATTCTTCATGTGATTCTTAACTAGCATGCACCAACCTGGATAATGCATGGTCTTTGAAAGTCAATTCAGGGGTAAACAGTTGATCTTCAATAGGTGTCTTATTCATCAGTTCATTAAATAGAGGACTGGGAAATACCATCTAAAAAAGTACAATCATCTAAGTGTCTGATTGTGATCCATAAATATCTAATTAACAACTAAATATGACTAATGTATGTAAGCTACTAATATTCTACAGTCTTCACTAGCATGCATTGGTACACCAACCTGGACAATGCATGGTCTTTGAAAGTCAATTCAGGGGTAAACAGTTGATCTTCAATAGGTGTCTTATTCATCAGTTCATTAAATAGAGGACTGGGAAATACCATCTAAAAAAGTACAATCATCTAAGTGTCTGATTGTGATCCATAAATATCTAATTAACAACTAAATATGACTAATGTATGTAAGCTACTAATATTCTACAGTCTTCACTAGCATGCATTGGTACACCAACCTGGACAATGCATGGTCTTTGAAAGTCAATTCAGGGGTAAACAGTTGATCTTCAATAGGTGTCTTATTCATCAGTTCATTAAATAGAGGACTGGGAAATACCATCTAAAAAAGTACAATCATCTAAGTGTCTGATTGTGATCCATAAATATCTAATTAACAACTAAATATGACTAATGTATGTAAGCTACTAATATTCTACAGTCTTCACTAGCATGCATTGGTACACCAACCTGGACAATGCATGGTCTTTGAAAGTCAATTCAGGGGTAAACAGTTGATCTTCAATAGGTGTCTTATTCATCAGTTCATTAAATAGAGGACTGGGAAATACCATCTACAAAATAGAAAATCATCTAAGTGTCTCCAATAGGATGTCTCCACAGCCTTATTCTATCAAATAGTTTGCACTTACCATGTGAACATGTCTTTGTATGGTTTTCAAGGTCAGCAGAATTGAAAGATAATGCCAGACATGATCCCATTGGTATACTTCAATTTCAATCTTGGCTTTTTCCCCACTGTCAGTCTGGGCAATCTTCACTGTCAGGCTTCAAATTGTTCCCTTTCAGTCTTTAGATTAAGTCATCTCCCTAATGTAAGAAATTATATCAAAAAAATTCATACAAGTGTGTGAATCAGTTCTGTACCCCTCTCCCACCCCCCATTTCATAATAAATATCTGTCACTAGCTTACTAAGCCTGTGTATGAACCTGTGTTATTTTCTATCAAGTGTGAAGATGAGTCATATTGAGCAGAACAAACCTCTGTGTGACATTGAACCATAGTCATTCTAGAGTATCCCTTTCTGATTATGTACATTTTAAGTAATGTGTAAACAAAATTCTATTTATGAAAATGTATGCCATATTATGTATTTGTGTACAAATCATGCCAGCAACAGTCCATACATTTCTACTTACCATCTGATGTCCTCTTTAAAAACCAGGTGGCAAAGACTCGCTATAGGACCCAATGCCCAGAGCATCACCTATATTATGAAAATTAAAGATTATTCTAACATTTGATCAATACTAACATGTTTGCACAATTCTCTACTTGTCATTTCCATAGAGTTCACATCTATTGAAAATACTCCAGTGTAACTTCTATTCTTTACCGTCTAAAGTGGCGGTTGATGACGTCTGCTCTGTCCCTCGTCCTGGAATTCCCCCTCTAGAACAGGATCATCCTCCTCATCTCTGAGGAGGTCTCTGTCCACCGGGACGGCCTGCAGCATCCCAGCCCGCTGTGCAATATTATGCAGGACGCTACAGGCTACAACGATCTTAGCCACCTTCTTTGGGTTGTACTGGAGTGCTCCTCCAGAACGGTCCAGGCACCTGAATCTCATCTTCAGGAGCCCGAACATCCTTTCAACCACCGCCCTGGTTCTCTTATGAGCCCTATTGTAGCGCTCCTCAGACACATCAGTCGGGCTACGCAAGGGGGTAATGAGCCAAGGCCGGCTCATGTACCCAGAATCACCTATAAATTTTGAACAGAACATAATTCAAACAGAATACTTAAACTAGTATATTGTTGTATAAATTTGTATTTTTAAAAACCATAATCCATATTAAAAGTTGTCAGAAACATCCAAAAAATAAATTTCTATATTATTCTGTATCTTCCCATTTCAGCTAAGACATGCTACATATGCATATTGTTCTGAAACCAAACCTTGTGTAAAATGCTAACTACATGGTTACATTGCATTCTCTATCTGAACACTTAAGGTAAGACATGCTACATATCTGCATTTAAATAAAACTAGACATTAGCAGAAAGAGACAATGACAGGGTTAAATTGCATGAGATAATATCTTCCCATTTCAGCTAAGACATGCTACATATGCGTATTGTTCTGAAACCAAACCTTGTGTAAAATGCTAACTACATGGTTACATTGCATTCTCTATCTGAACACTTAAGGTAAGACATGCTACATATCTGCATTTAAATAAAACTAGACATTAGCAGAAAGAGACAATGACAGGGTTAAATTGCATGAGATAATATCTTCCCATTTCAACTAAGACATGCTACATATGCGTATTGTTCTGAAACCAAACCTTGTGTAAAATGCTAACTACATGGTTACATTGCATTCTCTATCTGAACACTTAAGGTAAGACATGCTACATATCTGCATTTAAATAAAACTAGACATTAGCAGAAAGAGACAATGACAGGGTTAAATTGCATGAGATAATATCTTCCCATTTCAGCTAAGACATGCTACATATGCGTATTGTTCTGAAACCAAACCTTGTGTAAAATGCTAACTACATGGTTACATTGCATTCTCTATCTGAACACTTAAGGTAAGACATGCTACATATCTGCATTTAAATAAAACTAGACATTAGCAGAGAGAGACAATGACAGGGTTAAATTGCATGAGATAATATCTTCCCATTTCAGCTAAGACATGCTACATATGCGTATTGTTCTGAAACCAAACCTTGTGTAAAATGCTAACTACATGGTTACATTGCATTCTCTATCTGAACACTTAAGGTAAGACATGCTACATATCTGCATTTAAATAAAACTAGACATTAGCGTCGGTAAATAACAAATGGTTAAATTTAATCCTATAGCTGAACATGACGCTAACAGTTAAAAAATACAGGGGCAATTGTAAAAATAATTAACCATGTTGAGCACAAATACTCACCAACGAGATAACCAGGGGGCATTTGTCTTTCCTCAAACTGTCTCCACAGGGACGACAAAGAGAGGATGCGGGCATCATGACAAGCCCCTCCAAAATTCGCATACACATGCATAATCCTCATCCGTGCGTCACAAACATACTGCACGTTGAGGCTATGAAAAAGTTTGCGATTTCTGAAGGGCAAGTCATCAATTGGAGCACGCAGCGCAATGTGGGTACAATCTATGGCTCCCAAGACATTGGGCAATTGAGCAATATCAAAGAATTCCCGCTTCAGGCGCCTCCAATCACCATCATTCTGTGGGAATCCTATGTATTGCTTACTGATACGTACCATGGCGTCCAGAAAGTTATCAAACACCACAGAGAATGTACCTTGAGCCAGGCCATGCATGTACAGTTCTCCTGATTGAAAACTCCCGGAGGCCAGGACGTATAGACAGCTTAGCATCTTACTCATGGGGGGAACAGCAGTCCTTATTTGTATACGTGGCTCCAAATGAGGTTTAAGAAGCTCGTAAAGGCCAATGAGCTGTTCGCGATCGAGCCGATACTTATCAAAAACCTCAAAGTCGCTCATGTTTTCCAAGGTGGGTCTCACCC